>NC_052031.1:1025892-1301641 GCF_015832195.1 Motacilla alba alba | reverse complement strand
TCTGCCTCCCCAGCCCCTCCATCCCATTCCCCAGCATTCCCAAGGTAAATCCCAGAGGATTCTGCCGAGGTCTTGGGGCTCCTCCAGCTGCCTCCACATTCCACAGGGCTCCTCCCTCCTTCGCCCCCCCAGGGCTTTCCCAAACTCCAATTCCCAAAATATTCCCCGGGGGATCAATGCCGAGGGAACTGGGAGCGTGAAATCCAAGATTCCGAGCAGGGAATTCCAGCACCCCAGGATGGGCAGAGGCGGCTCCAGCCCGGCCGGCTGGAAGGGAATGAACCTGGAAAAGGAGTTCGGAGGCGCCTGGAGGGCTTTGGGAACATCGGGAACGATCCCAAATCCCGCGGGACCGCGCCAGGACCCGCAGATTCCACAGGGCGGTGATCTGCAGGGAGTAAGAAAATCCCTCTGCAGCCCAAAATTCCTCCGAGAGCCGGCGATCCCTGCAGGGGTTAAGCGCAACCGGAGCCGCTCGGTTTTCCAGCCCCGCCGGAGCTGTCAGGAATTTTCCCGAGCGGGAATTAATAGGAGCATGAGCTCAGCCCTGCGTGCCGCCAGCCCCGCGTCACCGCGGCCCAGCCCGCCGGGATTTTGGGAATCTTTTCCCTCTTTTTTTTTTCCCCTCCGGGATAAGCAGGAGGATGGGGCTGCTGCTCCAGAAAACACCCCCAGGGATAAACAAAATTCCCACCCCCATCCCTCCCCCATTCCCATTCCCACCTCCATTTTTTTCCTCGATTAAAAACCCACCTGGAATTCCCAAACTAATCCCAAATCAGCCATGGGAAGAAGAAATCCCAAAAAAAGCCCAGGCAGGGCTGAAAGGCGGAATAACAAATTTCCCCGTTTTTCCCGATTTTCAGCCCGTCCGTGGAGGCACAACCTGCCCCGTGCTCCCCCTTCCCTCCCTATCCCAGTCTTTCCCGAAATTCCTGCTTTTCTCCTTAAAAATGCGCCTGCCCTGAGCCGAGACCAGAGGGAATTTTGTTACAGATCTGGGAATTCCGAGTCTTTTTTGAGGCCGGGAGAATCGGAGTGTGGAGGTGGGAATTGAACCCTCTGGAGGCGATTTGTTGTTCCCAAAAAAACAACCAAAAAACTCCCGAATTCCCAGCTCCAGGATCAGCGGGGTCCGAGTTTGCGGATCGGGCTTTGCTGGGATCAAAGGGAATTTGGGATTCGCGGCTCCTTCTCCTCCCGCCCACGGAAAACAGCCCGGGCTTGTCCAAGGGAGCCGAACTTCCCAGGTTTTGCCGGGATTTGGGATGAGCGGGGCTGGGGCAGACCCTGCTGGTTGGGAATTCCCATGCCCGGAGCTTTTCCTGGGGGGAGCAGCTCCGCCAAGCGGCGCCGCGCCGGGAGGAGGCTCCGCATCCCAATCCTGCGGATTTGCCAGGGGTTCTTTGTGGGAATTGCGGGGATTTCACCCACAATCCCTCCCAAAAATTCCTCCTCCACAACCCGCGGGCGGCTCTTCCCCATCCCAGCCGGCTCCGGGATAAGGGCTCGGTGAGGAAATCGGCTGGAGAGCATTCCTTAGTGGGGAATTATCCCATTTTTCCCGAGCATCGTTTCCCTCCCAGTTTCTTTGGGATGTTTCCAACCTCTGGCTCCTTCCAGAGCTCAGGATTCCTCTGGGAAGATTCCCCAGTCCCAGCCTTTCTTCCCAGGTATTCCATGGGAAACGAGGAATGAAAGGTTTCGGGAAGGGGATGAACATTGTGGGGTTTTTTATGGAATCGTGGAATGGTTTGGGTGGGAAGGGACCTTCAGGATCCTCCCATTCCAACCCCGTTCCATGGGCAGGGACAATTCCCCATCCCAGGGTGATCCAGCCTGGCCTGGGGCACTGCAGGGATGCAGGGGCAGCCCCAGCTGCTCTGGCAATTCCAGCCCAGAATCCCACCCCAGTCTCCCTTTCCCAGGGAATTCCCTCCATTCCCAGCTCTCCCAGCCTGGGGTTGGATCCATCCCCACCCCAGCTCTGCTCCAGGAAGGAATTTTGGGATCCAGGGGCTTCACTGGGAACCTCGGGACTACAGGAAGGGTCTCCCTTCCCTTCTCCATCCCCAACTTCCATAAAAATCCCTCGGGATGGATTCTGAGCCTCCTTGATCCCAGAATCCTGGAATGGTTTGGGTGGGAAGGATCCCAGAGGATTCTGCCGAGAATCCTCAACCCCATCCCATTGCAATCCCACCATCCCAGGGTGCCCCAGTCCTTCCTGGGGCACTGCAGGGATGCAGGGGCAGCCCCAGCTGCTCTGGCAATTCCAGCCCAGGCAGGAATTCCTCATTGCCAAGATCCCATCCATGGCTGCCCTCTGGCACTGGCAGCCATTCCCTGTGTGCTGTCCCTGCAGGCCTTGTCCCCAGTCCCTCTGCAGCGACCCTGGAGCCCCTGGAATGTTCTGGAAGCTCTCCCTGGAGCCTTCTCCTCTCCAGAAGAACATTCCCAGCTCTCCCAGCCCTGGAATTTGGGCTGAGGCTGCTGAAGGTGCAGAATTCCAGGGCCGATCCCACAACAGCCGGACACAGACGAGACTTTTCCAGAGTGAATTTTAATCAGGAATAACCTCAACCCTTCCCTGACTCTCTTTAATCAGGAATCAATCCCAGGGGTGCCCAAATTCCCAGCTCTGGAGAGTTCTTCCCCTTTCCAGCGGTTCCCCAGTGCCTGAATCCAGGGAAAATCCGGGATCTCGGTTTTAGGGCGCCACCAAAAGCTCAGGATCCGTCTCAAAGGGAGGGGGTTTGGGGTTTTTTAGGATCCAAGGATTTTGTGACGTGCAGGAGGGGTGGGAGCAGCCAAAGGATTCATCCAGTTTTCCAGAAATCCCAAGAGATCCGTGGGATTCGATCCCTCCCGGGCTTTGCTGTGGGTTTGGGGCTGGAGCTGGGAAATGTCGATTTTGGGGTTCGCACCACGCGCCGGCGCTCCGGGGTTTTCTCCCCAAATCCACCCAAAAATTTGGGACGGGCACCAAAAAGATCTGCAGGATCACCCTGGATTTTCCTGGGAAAAGCAGGAAAGGGTGAAGAGGGTGTGGAAAAACTCAGGGAAATGCTCCAGATGTTTGGTGTTTGGGTGGATTTATTCCCAAAGCCAGAGGTGGGACAGAATTCCAACTTTGCTCCTGCCCCGTTCCAGAGGATCCGAGGGATGCAAAGCTCAGGAAAACTCCTGGGAATTTTTTTCCCCTCACTCCGAGACCCCCAAAGATGAAATCAGGAATCCCAGTCCCGGTTTTGGTGGGAGTTGTCCCTTTCCCGGTTTTCCCAGGGATTGGGGACGCTGCAGCACAAACCCTGCCGGGATTTCCCTCATCCAGGAGTGAAATTTTCCAGCTTCCCAAGGAATGGCTCCAACCCCACCTTGTTTTCCCAGGATAATCTTCAATCTTTGGGAAGAGCTGCCAGGATCCAGCTCCCCTTCTCCAGTCCAGATTCCAGCCAGGAGCAATCCCAAAGATTCCCATGGATGGAGGCAAATCCCTGTGCCCAGCTGGGATTGCGAGGGATTATTCTGGATCGTTCCCTGCTGGATCTCCAGGAAATTATCCCGAATTTTTCAGCTGGGTTTGGAATTTGGGAAGCCTGGGAAAGGGAGGATAAAGCAGGAATGGCCTGGTGGGATTTGGGATGGATCCAGGCCTGGATTTGGGAATAAAGGGTGAAGGGATTGTCCCAAGTGACCCCAAAACCAAGGAGGCCCAATCCAGTTCATTCCCATTATTCCAGGGATGCAGCTGCTTCTGGCATTCCCAGAAATCCCAAAATCCCACAGATCCCCAGGAAAGACCCCCAGGCCCTGTGATCCAGGAGGGATTTGGGTCCTTGGATTCTCCGAGGTTTTCATCCCAAAGCTGGACCCAGAGGAGATCCAGGTCTAAAAACCCAGGGAAGATCCCCAAAAATTCCAGCTGGGATTGGCTTGGAAATGGGATAAATGGGATTAATGGGATAAGTGGGATTAATGGGATAAATGGAATTAATGAGATTAATGGGATAAATGGGATAAATTGAATTAATGGGATAAATAGGATTATTGGGATAAATGGGATTAATGAAATTAATGGGATTACTGGGATAAATGGGATTAATGGGATTAATAGGATTACTGGGATAAATGGGATAAATGGAATTAATGGGATAAATGGGATTAATAGGATTATTTGGATTATTTGGATAAATGGGATTATTGGGATTATTCCCAGCAATTCATGGGTTGGGAGTGGCCACAGCCCAAATGCCATTCCCAGTTTTCCAAGCTGGAATTCCAGGATGGTGCCTGAGGCTCTCCTAAATCCCATCTGCAGGAATTCCTCCAAGGGATTTGAAATAAAACCCCCAAACTTTGGGATCCCCAGAAAGGCTCCAAAACCAGGGGAAAAGGAAGCTGGAAAATGCCCCATGGGATTGGGGGAATTTCTTGTTGGTTCTCCAAGGAATCTTTTTGCTTTTCCAAGGGAAACTTGGATTTGGCAATTCCATTATTGGACTGGTGTAGGCAGGGTTGGGAAAAACCCCTAAGAGGGGATTTGGGAACCCTAAAAAGGAATTTGGGATACTAAAAAGGGATTTGGGAATGCTAAAAAGGGATGTGGGAACACTAAAAAAGGATTTGGAAACGCTAAAAAGGGATTTGGGAATGCTAAAAAGGGATTTGGGATACTAAAAAGGGATTTGGGAATGCTAAAAAGGGATGTGGGAACACTAAAAAGGGATGTGGGTTCCTCAAAAGGGGATTTGGGATCCCTGAAAAGGGATTTGGGATCCCTAGATCATTCCACAAAACCCTTTTCCTGCCATTCCCAGGGATGAATCCCACAAAAAAATCCCCTCTGGGGCTTCCCTGAACTTCCACAATTCCACATTTCTGGGAACCCCAGCCCAAAACTCGGGATGAGAACAGCGGGGTTTGGGATTTTCCGGATACAAAGGGGAAGGGAGGAATAAATAAAAGGAAAATGAGAAATAAAACCCCACAAAGTGCATTCAGCTCCAGCCCAGCGTTCCCAGCTGGATCCCGAGTGGATTCCAGGATTTTGGGAGGGATTTGTTCTTGTGGGGAAACTCTGGGATTTTCCAGGATTATTGGGAAAAATGGGAAAGCTGGAAGGGGGAGGAGAATCCCAGCCCAAAGATCCGAGGACAAAGCCCCAGGTGCCCGAGGAATTCCAGGAATTCCAGCTGGGATTCAGGCCTGGAATCCCAACCCCAATCCCTAGAATCCCAACCCCAAGCTGGCATTGGGAAAAGCGCTCCAAAGGGAAAAATCAATCCCAAAATTCCCAAACTTCCAGGCAGAACCCAGTCCTGCTGTATCCCATGGGATCCTGAGGGAAGGGAAAACCAAATCTGGGATCAGGGAATGTCCCGGGATGTGGGAAAGGAATGGGAATGGGAATGGGAATGGAATGGGATTGGGAATGGGGATGGGAAAGGGATTGGGAATGGGAAAGGGATTGGGAATGGGAATGGGAAAGGGATTGGGAATGGGGTGGGAATGGGAAAGGGAATGGGAATGGGGTGTGAATGGGACTGGGAATGGCATGGGAATGGAATGGGATTGGGATTGGGAATGGGACTGGGACTGGGAATAAGGAAAGGAATGGGAATGGGATTGGGAATGGGGAAAGGAATGGGATTGGGAATGGGATCGGGATGGGAATGGGATTGGGAATGGGGAAAGGAATGGGATTGGGAATGGGATTGGGACACAGCCAATCCCAGCCTGGCCTCTCCTCATTCCTGGTGTTGACCCAAAGCCTCTGGATGCTCCTGGAAAACCCTAAAAATTCCCTAAATGAACGAGCTGCAGTGCCTCCAATTAGCCCTGAGCTGGTTAATTTAGGGAATTCATTTAGGGAATTCATTTCGGGAATTGTTAATTTAGGGAATTCATTTAGGGAACCGTTAATTTAGGGAATTAATGAATTAACAGGGAATTAATTTGTCCCCAGGAGGGCTTGCAGCTGTCACTGGAGTTATTCCCAAGGGTGGGATCCCATCCAAATCCAAGGATTTGGAAATCCAAGGATTTCCCCTCCCAGTCCCCCTGCAGCCAGCAGGGAAAGGGGTCCTGGGTCATTCCAGGCTGGATCATCCAAAAGGGGATGGATGATCCCTGCAGGGAAAAACGGGATAAAAACGGGAAAAAATGGGATCAGAAATGGGATCAGAGGGGTCTGTGCAGGGAAAAATGGGATCAAAGTGGGATCAGAAGGGTCTGTGCAGGGAAAAATGGGATCAAAATGGGATCAAAATGGGATCAGAGGGGTCTGTGCAGGGAAAAATGGGATCAAAATGGGATCAGAGCTGCTCCAGAGCACAGAATTCTCAGCTGGCCACTCCACAGTTATCCCATTTCTCTCCCCCCTGGCTGGATCCCACAGAGGAAATCCAGGAAAATCAGGGAATCCCACCCGGGAGAGGCTAAAATTCCACCTGGGAAGTTCCAAGAAATCTCACGGGAAAGAGGCATTCCCGACAAATCCTATTTACAGCAGCGCCTGAAATTAAATTAAAACGGGGTTTTGTGGGGGAGGTAGAAGAGAAGGAGAAATCCTCCGATCCTGTGGGGTTTTTCCCAGGGATTCCAGGGATTTTCCTGGCTCTGTCAGTTGTAGGAGAGGTACTGGATGAGCCGGGGCGGGATCTGCAGCTTGGAGATCTTGTCCAGGCCCCGCTGGCCGGCGGCTCGGCGGACGGTGACCCGGCACAGCTGCGCCAGGCTCAGCGGCGTCTCTGCGGGATCACAGCGGGATCACAGCGGGATCAGAACGGGATCACAGCGGGATCAGAACGAGATCAGAACGGGATCAGAAACGGGATCAAAACGGGATCAAAACGGGATCAGAAACGGGATCACAGCGGGATCACAGTGGGATCAGAATGGGATCACAGCGGGATCAGAAAGGGATAAAAATGGGATCAGAAACGGGATCAGAAACGGGATCACAGCGGGATAACAGCGGGATCACAACGGGATCAGAAACGGGATCAGAAACGGGATCAAAACGGGATCAAAACGGGATCACAGCGGGATCAGAATGGGATCGGAACGGGATCAGAAACGGGATCAGAAACGGGATCAGAAATGGGATCAGAACAGGATCAGAAATGGGATCAGAAAGGGATAAAAACGGGATCAGAAAGGGATAAAAATGGGACCAGAAAAGTGATCAGAAATGGGATAAAATCGGGATAAAAATGGGATCAGAAACGGGATAAAAACAGGATCAGAACGGGATCACAAAGGGATAAAAATGAGATAAAAATGGGATCAGAAAAGTGATCAGAAATGGGATAAAAACAGGATCAAAACGGGATCAGAAACAGGATAAAAATGGGATCAGAAATGGGATCAGAAACGGGATCAAAACGGGATCAGAAATGGGATAAAAATGGGATCAGAAAAGTGATCAGAAAGGGATAAAATCAGGATAAAAATGGGATCAGAAAAGTGATCAGAAATGGGATCAAAATGGGATCAGAAATGGGATCAGAACAGGAACATGGGATCAGAAATGGAAAAACGGGATAAGAAACGGGATCAGAAATAGGAAAATGGGGTCAGAAACGGGATAAAAACAGGATCAGAAACGGGATCAAAATGGGATAAAAACAGGATCAGAAATGGGATAAAAATAGGATCGGAAAGAGGATCAGAAACAGGATAAAAATGGGATAAAAATGGGATAAAAACGGGATCAGAAAGGGATAAAAACAGGATAAAAATGGGATCAGAAACGGGATCAAAAATGGGAACATGGGATCAGAAACAGGATAAATGGGATCAGAAATGGGATAAAAATGAGATCAAATACGGGATAAAAACGGAATCAGAAATGGGAAGAAAAGGGGATAAAAATGGGATAAGAAAGGATATTTGATGACCAAATTCCCAGGACAAAGGGGATTTGATGGCCAGATTCCCAAGAAAAAGGGGATTTGATGGCCGAATTCCCAATAAAAAGGAGATTTGATGGCTGAATTCCCAAGAAAAAGGGGATTTGATGGCCGAATTCCCACGACAAAGGGGATTTGATGGCCAAATTCCCAGGACAAAGGGGATTTGATAGCCAAATTCCCAGGACAAAGGAAATTTGATGGCCGAATTCCCAAGAAAAAGGGGATTTGATGGCTGAATTCCCAGGACATAGGAGATTTGATGGCCAAATTCCCAGGACATAGGAGGTTTGATGGCCGAATTCCCAATAAAAGGAGATTTGATGGCCAAATTCCCAGGACAAAGGGGATTTGATAGCCTAATTCCCAGGAAAAGGGGGATTTGATAGCCAGATTCCCAGGACAAAGGAGATTTGATGGCCAAATTCCAAGGACAAAGGGGATTTAATGGCTGAATTCCCAAGAAAAAGGGGATTTGATGGTTGAATTCCCAGGACAAAGGGGATTTGATGGCTGAATTCCCAATAAAAAGGAGATTTGAAGGCCAAATTCCCAATAAAAAGGAGATTTGATGGCCGAATTCCCAGGACAAAGGAGATTTGATGGCCAAATTCCAAGGACAAAGGGGATTTAATGGCTGAATTCCCAGGACAAAGGGGATTTGATGGCCAAATTCCCAATAAAAAGGAGATTTGAAGGCCAAATTCCCAATAAAAAGGAGATTTGATGGCCGAATTCCCAGGACAAAGGAGATTTGATGTCAGATTCCCAGGACAAAGGGGATTTGAAGGCCAGATTCCCAGGACAAAGGGGATTTGATGTCAGATTCCCAGGACAAAGGGGATTTGATGGCAGATTCCCAGGACAAAGGGGATTTGAAGGCCAGATTCCCAGGACAAAGGGGATTTGAAGGCCAGATTCCCAGGACAAAGGGGATTTGAAGGCCAGATTCCCAGGACAAAGGGGATTTGAAGGCCAGATTCCCAGGACAAAGGGGATTTCCCCACTCACTCTCATAGAACTCGAAGCACTTGGCCGTGGGGCTGCTGCTCCAGGTGTAATCCGAGGGTTTCTTGCCCCGGTTGTCCCGGGCGTAGATGTTCCCACCGAACTCCACCAGCAGCTCCACCAGGTCCACGTTCCTGACCTTGGCCGCGTGGTGCAGCGCCGTCTCGTGCAGCTTGGCAGCGTTCACGTTGGCTCCTGGCCGGGACACAGGGAATGCCGGGATGGGAAAGGGGATCCAGACAGGGAAAAGGGAATAGATCCAGGCAGGGAAAGGAAATCCAGGTGGGAAAAGGGGATCTAGCCAGGGAAAAGGGATTTTATTCAGGGAAAAGGGAATAGATCCAGCTAGGAAAAGGGAATGCAGGTGGGAAAATAGGATCTAGCCAGGGAAAAGGGGATCCAGGCAGGGAAAAGGAAATTGAGTCAGGGGAAAGGGGATTTATCCAGGGAAAAGGGGATCCAGGCAGGGAAAAGGGGATCCAGGCAGGAGAAAAAGAAATCCAGGCAGGAAAAGGAAATTTATCCAAGGAAAAAGGGATTTAGCCAGGGAAAGGGGATTTGGCCAGGGAAAAGGGAATTTGGCCAGGGAAAAGGGAATCCAGGCAGGAAAAGGAAATTTATCCAGGGGGAAAGGGGTTTTATCCAGGGAAAAGGGAATCTGACCAGAGAAAAGGGAATCCAGGCAGAGAAAAGGGAATCTGGCCAGGGAAAAGGAAATTTATCCAAGGGAAAGGGGATTTATCCAGGGAAAAGGGAATTTAGCGAGGGAAAAGGGAATTTATCCATGGAAAAGGGAATTTAGCCAGATCAGAAATGGGATCAGGAATGGGATCAGAGAGGTCTGTGCAGGGAAGAACAGGATCAGGAATGGGATCAGGACTGGGAGCAGAGGGGTGTCTGCAGGAAGCCGTTGCCCAGAGCGATTCCCGAGCCTCTCCCGGGTGGATCCGAGGCCGTACCTGCCTGGAGGAGCAGCTTGGCACAGTCCAGGTGCTCCCGGGCACAGGCCACGTGCAGGGGGGTCCCGAAGTGGCAGTCGTGGGCCTCCAGGTTGGCACCCACCTCGATCAGGAGCTGCACGCACTCCGGGCTGCCTGGGGACAGGGAAACCCGGGAAAATCCACTGAAAACTGGGAATTCCCGCTGAAAACCGGGAATTCCTGCCCCAACGGGATGGGATTCCCACTGAAAACTGGGAATTCCCGCTGAAAACTGGGAATTCCTGCCCCAACAGGATGGAAGTCCCACTGAAAACTGGGAATTCCCACTGAAAACCAGGAATTCCTGCCCCAACAGGATGGGATTCCCACTGAAAACTGGGAATTCCTGCCCCAACAGGATGGGATTCCCACTGAAAACTGGGAATTCCCACTGAAAACCAGGAATTCCTGCCCCAACGGGATGGGATTCCCACTGAAAACTGGGAATTCCCACTGAAAACCAGGAATTCCTGCCCCAACAGGATGGGATTCCCACTGAAAACTGGGAGTTCCCAACACGCCGGGATGGAATTCTCACTGAAAACCAGGAAAATCCCACTGAAAACTGGGAATTCCTGACCCACTGGGATGGAATTCCCAGTGAAAACCAGGAATTCCCGCTCTGCTGGGAAAAATGGGATCAGAGGGGTCTCTGCAGGGAAAAACGGGATCAAAAATGGGAAAAACGGGATCATCAATGGGATCATCAATGGGATCAGCAATGGGATCAGCAATGGGATGAGCAATGGGATCAGCAATGGGATTCCTGCAGGGATCTCTCTCCCTTCCCCCCCCAGGCTCGGAATGCCAGCGCAGCTGGAGCAGTGCATGGGCACAGGAACAGTTCCAGTGCTTTTCTTCCCATTCCAAGCTGCAAACACCCATCAAATGACCCTGGAATGGGCCAGGAATGACCCTGGAATTGCTCTAGAATTGCTCTGGAATGGCCCTGGAATGACCCTGGAATGATCCAGGAACTGCCCTGGAATTGCCCTGGAACTGTCCTGGAAATGCCCTGGAACTGCCCTGGAATGACCCTGGAATTGCCCTGGAATGACCCTGGAATTGCCCTGGAACGGCCCTCAAGTGACCCTCGAATGACCCAGGAATGGCCCTGGAATGACCCAGGAATTCTCCTGGAATGACCCTGGAATGACCCAGTAATGACCCTCGAACTGCCCTGGAATTGCCCTAGAATGACCCTGGAATGACCCAGGAATTGCCCTGGAATGACCCTGGAATAACCCAGGAATGACCCTGGAACTGCCTTGGAATGACCCTGGAATAACCCAGGAACTGCCCTGGAATGACCCTGGAATAACCCAGGAATGACGCTGGAACTGCCCTGGAATGACCCTGGAATAACCCAGGAACTGCCCTGGAATGACCCTGGAACTGCCCAGGAACGACCCTGGAATAACCCAGGATCTGCCCTGGAATGACCCTGGAACTGCCCTGGAATTGCCCTAGAATGACCCTGGAATGACCTGGAATTCTCCTGGAATGACCCATGAATGACACTGGAATGATGCAGGAATGACCGCTGAATGACCATGGAGTTGCCCTGGAATTGCCCTGGAATGACCCTGGAATAACCCAGGAACTGCCCTGGAATTCCCCTGGAATTGCCCTGGAATGACCCTGGAATCGCCCTGGAACTGCCCTAGAATGACCGTGGAATGACCCTGGAACTGCCCTGGAATGACCCTGGAATAACCCAGGAATGACCCTGGAAATGCCCTGGAATGACCCATGAATGACCCTGGAATTCCTCTGGAATTCTCCGGGAATGCCCCTGGAATTCTCCTGGAATTCTCCTGGAATGACCCATGAATGACCCTGGAATAACCCAGGAACTGCCCTGGAATGACCCTGGAACTGCCCTGGAATTGCCCTGGAATGACCCTGGAATTCTCCAGGAATGACCCTGGAATTCTCCAGGAATGTCCCAGGAATGACCTAGGAATGACCCGGGAATAACCCAGGAATGACCCTGGAACTGCCCTGGAATGACCCTGGAACTGCCCTGGAATGACCCTGGAATGCCCCATGAATGCCCCTGGAATTGTCCAGGAATTCTCCTGGAACTCCCCAGCAATGCCCCCGGAATTCCCCAGGATCTCCCCAGGAACGCCGCGTGCTCCCGGGCGGTACCGTTCATGCAGGCCTCGTGCAGCGGCGAGGCCGTGTACAGCGGCGGGTTGACCTTGGCGCCGTGCGACAGCAGCACCCGCACGCACTCGATGCTGCCCGAGGCGCAGGCGTCGCACAGCGGCGTGCTGCCGTCGATGTTCCGCGCGTCCACCTGCGGCACGGGGAAACGGGGAGAGAAGGAAAAACAGGTTAAAAGTATGGAAAAGCAGGTTAAAAGTAGGGAAAAGCAGGGGGAAAAGCAAGGAAAAGCAGGGAAAAACAGGTTAAAAGTAGGGAAAACAAGTCAAAAGTAGGGAAAAGCAGATTAAAAGTAGGGAAAAGCAGGGAAACGCAGGGAAAAACAGGGAAAACCAGGTTAAAAGTAGGGAAAGACAGGGAAAAACAGGTTAAAAGTAGGGAAAAACAGGTTAAAAGTAGGGAAAAACCAGGGGAAAGTAGGGGAAAAGAGGGTTAAAATTAGGGGAAAAGCAGGGAAAAAACAGGTTAAAAGTAGGAAAAGCAGGTTAAAAGCAGGGAAAAGCAGGGGAAAGCAGGTTAAAAGTAGGGAAAAACAGGGAAAAACAGGTTAAAAGTAGGGAAAAGCAGGTTAAAAGTAGGGAAAAGCAGGGAAAAGCCAGTTAAAAGTAGGGAAAAGCAGGTTAAAAGTAGGGAAAAGCAGGGGAAAGCAGGTTAAAAGCAGGGAAAAGCCAGTTAAAAGTAGGGAAAAGCAGGTTAAAAGTAGGGAAAAGCAGGGGAAAGAGGGGAAAAGCAGGTTAAAAGTAGGGAAAAAGCAGGGAAAAGCCAGTTAAAAGTAGGGAAAAGCAGGTTAAAAGCAGGGAAAAAGCAGGTTAAAAGTAGGGAAAAAGCAGGGAAAAGCAGGGAAAAGCAGGTTAAAAGTAGGGAAAAGCCGGTTAAAAGCAAGTTAAAAGCAGGGAAAAGCGGGGAAAAGCAGGTTAAAGTAGGGAAAAGCAGATTAAAGTAGGGGAAAAGCAGGTTAAAAGTAAGGAAAAGCTGATTAAAAGCAAGTTAAGAGCAGGGAAAAGCAGGGGAAAGCAGGGAAAAACAGTTTAAAGTAGGGAAAAAGTATGGAAAAGCAGGTTAAAAGTAGGGAAAAGCAGGGAAAAGCCAGTTAAAAGCAGGGAAAAGTCAGTTAAAAGTAGGGAAAAACAGGGGAAAACAGGTTAAAACTAGGGAAAAGCAGAGAAAAAACAGGGAAAAAGAGGTTAAAAGGAGGGAAAAAACAGGGGAAAGCAGGTTAAAAGTAGGGAAAAACAGGGAGAAACAGGTTAAAAGTGGGGAAAAGCAGGGAAAAGTTGGTTAAAAACAGGTTATAAGTAGGGAAAAGCAGGGGAAAGTAGGGAAAAGCAGAGAAAAGCAGGTTAAAAACAGGGAAAAGGAGGTTAAAAGTAAGGAAAAGCAGGTGAAAAGCAGGGGAAAGCAGGGAAAATCTCAGCTGGGATCACAGGATTGTGGATTTGTGAGGCTTGGGAGCGGGTGGAGGTCGCATGGAGCAGCAATGGTAAAGGCAGCGCTGAGCCACGTCCCCAGGGGGCACATCCATGGGAAAATCAGGGACAGAGCAAGCTGGGAATGGCACTGGATCCATGGAGAGAAACTTGGGAATGGCACTGGATCCATGGAGAGAAACTTGGGAATGGCACTGGATCCATGGAGGGAAACTTGGGGATGGTGCTGGATCTATGGAGAGAAACTTGGGAATGGCACTGCATCCATGGAGAGAAATTTGGGAATGGCACTGAGGGAATGAGAAACTTGGGAATGGCACTGGATCCATGGAGAGAAACTTGGGGGTGGCACTGGATCCATGGAGGGAAACTTGGGAATGGTGCTGGATCCACTGGGAAACTCAAGGAATGAGAAACTTGGGAATGGCACTCAAGAATGAAAACCTTGGGAATGGCACTGGATCCATGGGGAGAAACTTGGGAATGGTGCTGAGGGAATGAGAAACTTGGGGATGGCACTGGATCCACTGGGAAACTCAGGGAATGAAAAACTTGGGAATGGCACCGGATCCATGGGGGAAAACTGTGGGAATGAGAAATTTGAGAATTGCATTCAGGGAATGAAAACCTTGGGAATGGCACTGGATCCATGGGGGAAACTCTGGGAATGAGAAACTTGGGAATGGCACTGCATCCATGGAGGGAAACTTGGGAATGGCACTGAAGGAATGAGAAACTTGGGAATGGCACTGAGGGAATGAGAAACTTGGGAATGGCACTGGATCCATGGAGAGAAACTTAGGAATGGTGCTGGATCCACTGGTAAACTCAGGGAATGAGAAACTTGGGAATGGCACTCAGGGAATGAAAACCTTGGGAATGGCACTGGATCCATGGGGGAAAACTGTGGGAATGAGAAATTTGAGAATTGCATTCAGGGAATGAAAACCTTGGGAATGGCACTGGATCCACAGGGGAAACTCTGGGAATGAGTTTAGGGGGGAACTTCCCCCCACTTAGGGGGGAAGAAATTTGGGAATGGCACTGGATCCATGGGCAAAACTTGGGAATGGCACTGAGAGAATGAGAAACTTGGGAATGGCACTGAGGGAATGAGAAACTTGGGAATGGCACTGAGGGAATGAGAAACTTGGGAATGGCACTGGATCCATGGAGCACACTCCAGGAATGGGGTCACAGCAGGGATGGCATGGGACTGGAAGGTCCAGGGGGATTGATGATCCCTGAAACCCTGGGGCATTCCCAGCTGGCCCTGCTGAATTCCCACCCTTCCAGCACAGAATTCATCCCGGCGCTGCTGCAGCTCCCAAAAGCAGCTCCAGTCCAGGCAGTGCTGAGCTTTCCCTCCCTGCTGGGCACAATCCACGCTCCAGGGAAAGATGGAATTCCTCGCCATTCCGCTCATCTGCTGCTCCCTGCTCCTTCTCCTGGGCAGGGTGAGCAGAGCCAGGCAATCCTTGGGGCTGGCAAAGATTCCTAGCGTGGAATGCCACCATTCCAGCACGGCCAGGGTCACCCGTGTCCCCAGGTGCCACATCCACGGGGAAATCCCCCCAGGAATGGGGACTGCACCCCGCCCTGGGCACTTCCAATGCCTGAGCACCTTTCCCATGGGGAAATGGTCCCCAAAATCCAATCCAAACCTCCCCCGGCACGGCTGGAGGGATCAAAAACGGGATCAGGGAACGCCGAGCTGCTCCAGAGCACGGAATTCCCCGCTGGAATCGGCCCTGGGCACCCCCGAGCCTGGCTCAGCCTCCCACAGCCACGGCTGGGTGAGCCTCCCACAGCAACCCCCGGGAATGCTTTGTGCAGCTCCTGCCCCGCTGGGATGGCACTGCTGGAGCCAGGCAACCCTTGGGGCTGGCAAAGATTCCTAGCGTGGAATGCCACCATGCCAGCACCGCCAGGGTCACCCGTGTCCCCAGGTGCCACATCCACAGGGAAATCCCTCCAGCAATGGGAACTGCACCCTGCCCTGGGCAGCTGTGCCAGGACTGGACAACCTTTCCAGGAAGGAATTCCCCCAATCCCACCCTGAGCTGCCCTGGCCCAGCCTGAGGCCGTTCCCTCTCCTCCTGTCCCTGACCCCCCCGGCTGTCCCCTCCTGGCAGGGACTCGTGCAGAGCCACAAGGTCCCCCTGAGCCTCCTCTGCTCCAGGCTCAGCCCCTGCCCAGCTCCCTCAGCCTCTCCATTCCCTTCCCTGGACACGCTCCAGCCCCTCCACAAATTTATCCTAAATCTGGATAGTTTTAAAATTCCTTTTTCCTTGTTCCTCTGGGACACCTCGTGTCCATGAATTCCTTGATTTTCTCTGTTTTGCACGGAAAATAAAACCATTGTCCACCTGCAGTGGGATTGGTCTCCCTGGTGACTTCAGTCCTGGCTTTGTCCCCTCTCCCACAGCTTTTCCAGCTTTTCCAGGCCATCCCTAATTCCCCATTTCCAGTGGAATTTTGATCCCTGTTTCAGGGAAGGGACACAGGGGTGGAGAAGTCCCCTCCCCACCGGTGTGCCAGGCCCCTCATTCCCGCTGGAAGTGGGATCCAGCTCCGTGGGGAAGGCTTTGGCTTTCACTATCCATGGTTTGGGCTCAGGAGGAAGAGGAGTCAAAATTCAGGATTATTCGGGGTCAAGGAGCTGCTCTGGAGCTGGGACACTCCAAATTTTCACGGATCCAATGCTGGCAGAACCATCCCATCCCCAGGAATCCCATCCCCAGGAATCCCAGCGTTTGGAAAACGAGGGTGGAAAGCAGAAACCCCATTCCCAGCCCTAGAAGGTCGCAAGGGAAATTCGGAAAAACCAGGACAGAGCCCCCGCCCCGATTTCACCCCCAGCACCCATCCATGGAGGAATTCCCAGCCGGAGCAGAGCGGGATGCGCACCTGGGCCCCCGCATCCAGCAGCAGCTTGACGCACTGGGCCTGTCCCCGGAGGCTGGCCTCGTGCAGGGGTGTGATGGAGTCGTAGGTGACGGCGTTGACGCAGGCGCCGCTCTCGATCAGCCGCTGCAGCTGCACCACCTCCCCTCTGCGGGCGGCCTCGTGCACCGGCGTCCGGTCGGCCCAGAAACCTGGGAGAAACGGGGAGCTTGGAGCAAATCCCGGGGGTTTTTTTAGGGGGAAAAAGTGAAATTCGGTCACTTCTGTTCTGCGGCGGTTTCGCTTCTTGGCGGGAAAATGAACGCTGGGCTCGGGCCGTGCTGGGGTGGGAAAATGCATGGTTTTCTCATGGAAATTATCAGTTTGGGGGAAATATCCACTTGGGGGAAAATGCCAATTCTGGGAGAAAATGCCAGTTTTGGGAGAAAATGCCAATTTTGGGAGAAAATATTAATTAGGGAGAAAATATTAATTAGGGAGAAAATACCAGTTTCGGAGAAAATACCAATTTTGGGAGAAAATACCATATGGGAGAAAATACTAGTTTGGGAGAAAATATCCATTTTGGGAGAAAATACTAATTTGGGAGAAAATACCAGTTTGGGAGAAAATATCCATTTGGGAGAAAATACTAATTTGGGAGAAAATGCCAGTTTTGGAGAAAATACCGATTTTGGGAGAAAATATTAATTTGGGAGAAAATGCCAATTTTGGGAGAAAATACTAATTAGGGAGAAATTTCCGATTTTGGGAGAAAATACCAGTTTGGGAGAAAATATCCATTTGGGAGAAAATACCAATTTTGGAGAAAATACCAATTTTGGGAGAAAATATTAATTTGGGAGAAAATGCCAATTTGGGAGAAAATACCAAATTTGGGAGAAAATATTAATTTGGGAGAAAATACCCATTTGGGAGAAAATACCAATTTTGGGAGAAAATATTAATTTGGGAGAAAATATCCATTTGGGAGAAAATACCAATTTTGGAGAAAATATCAATTTTGGGAGAAAATTCCAATTTGGAAGAAAATACCAATTTTGGGAGAAACCAAATTTTGCTCATGCAGGAGGATGAAATTCCATCAATCCATTCTGGTTGGAAATGATGGAGCTGGAAAATCCATGGCAATAATTCCATAAAAACTGCAATTGCTCCATCCTGCCAAGGGAGAATTGGAGGATTTTTCATGTATGGATTTTTCACGTATGTTTTTCCTCCTGAAAATTCCAAATTTGGGAGAAAATATCCATTTGGGAGAAATCCAATTTTGGAGAAACCCAATTTTATCCCTGCAGGAGGATGAAATTCCATAAATCCAGTGGGAAACTTCTGGTTGGAAATGATGGAGCTGGAAAAATCCATGGCAATAATTCCATAAAATTGACATTAATTTCATAATAACTACATTAAAACATCGGGAAGTTCGTAGTAAAATTGTGGATGTGGGAAAAATTTGGCATCCCACAGGGAGGAATTTCTGGCTGGGAGGGAAGGGAGGAGTTGGGATGGAATTCCCAGAGAAGATGTGGTTGTCCCATCCTTGGAATTGTCCCAGGCCAGGCTGGAGAGGGCTTGGAGCAGCCTGGGATAGTGGAAGGTGTTGGAACAAGGTGGGTTTCCAACCCTTCTGGCCCAAATTGTTCCACGGAGATCTGGATTCCTGGAGGAGCATGGAAAAAGAGATGGGATCAAGGAAAAACTCAGCCCAACTCAAAAAATCCCTTCCCAAACTCTGGATTCCTGCAGGAACATGGACAAACAGCTAGGATCAAGGAAAAACTCAGCCTAACTCAAAAAATCTCTTCCCAAACTCTGGATTCCTGGAGGAGCATGGAAAAAGAGCCAGGATCAAGGAAAAACTCAGCCCAACCCCTCTGGATTCCTGCAGGAACATGGGCTGGATTGAAGGAGAAAGAGCTGGGATCAAGGAAAATCTCAGCCTAACACAAAAAATCCCTTCCCAAACTCTGGATTCCTGCAGGAACATGGAAAAAGAGCCAGGATCAAGGAAAAACTCAGCCCAACTCAAAAATCCCTCTGGATTCCTGGAGGAACACGGAAAAAGAGCTGGGATCAAGGAAAAACTCAGCCCAACTCAAAAAAATCTCTTCCCAAACTCTGGATTCCTGCAGGAACATGGAAAAAGAGCTGGGATCAAGGGAAAACTCAGCCTAACTCAAAAATCCCTCTGGATTCCTGAAGGAACACGGAAAAAGAGCTGGGATCAAGGAAAAACTCAGCCCAACTCAAAAAATCCCTTCCCAAACTCTGGATTCCTGCAGAAACATGGAAAAACAGCTGGGATCAAGGAAAAACTCAGCCTAACCCAAAAATTCCTCCCTAAACTTGGATTCCTGGAGGAACACGGAAAAAGAGCTGGGATCAAGGAAAAACTCAGCCCAAAACACCTCAGCCCACCTCAAAAATTCCTTCCCAAACTCTGGATTCCTGGAGGAACATGGAAAAAGAGCTGGGATCAAGGAAAAACTCAGCCCAAAAAACCTCAGCCCACCTCAAAAATTCCTTCCCAAACTCTGGATTCCTGCATGAACATGGAAAAAGAACTGGGATCAAGGAAAATCTCAGCCTAACTAAAAAATCCCTTCCCAAACTCTGGATTCCTGGAGGAGCATGGTAAAAGAGCTGGGATCAAGGGAAAACTCAGCTCAACTCAAAAACTCCCTTCCCAAACTCTGGATTCCTGGAGGAACATGGAAAAAGAGTTGAGAACAAGGAAAAACTTAGTCCAAAAAAACTCAGTTCAACTCAAATAATCCTTTCCCAAACTCTGTGTTCCTGCAGGAACAAGGAGAGCTGGGATCAAGGAGCAAGTCAGCCCAACTCAAAACTCCCTTCCCCAAATTCCATGGAGCTTGGAAAAAGAAGTTCCCACCTCCAACACCTTTGCTCAGCAGCCAGCATGGGGCAATTCCGGCTCATGTGCCACCGTGAGGTGACAGTGTCACCTCCTGTCAGGTGGGCTTTGCTTTGGAGGTGGCACTGAGTAAAAACAGCTCCCTGTGTTAATGCAGCCTCTCCATGAAAGAAAAAAAAAAATTAAAGGGAATTCTGAGTCCCAACATTTTCACGGGGATTTTTTTTTCCCCCTTGGTTTGGGAGATCCTCATTCCTTTGCCAATATCCCTGGGCAGGATGGTTTTCCTTGCCTGGAGCTCCTCGTGGTATTTGCGGCAGGAGAAGCAAATCCACATGAGGATGGAGAGCTGCAGAGGGACTGGGGACAAGGCCTGCAGGGACAGCACACAGGGAATGGCTGCCAGTGCCAGAGGGCAGCCATGGATGGGATCTTGGCCATGAGGAATTCCTGCCTGGGCTGGAATTGCCAGAGCAGCTGGGGCTGCCCCTGCATCCCTGCAGTGTCCAAGGAAGGATTGGAGCAGCCTGGGATAGGGGAGGTGTCCCTGGAATGAGCTTTGAGGTCCCTTCCCACCCAAACTGCTCTGGGATTCTGGGATTTGGGACACTCAGAATCCATCCCGAGGGATTTTGATGGGAAATGGGGATGGAAAAGAGAGGAGAAGGG
Source organism: Motacilla alba alba (assembly GCF_015832195.1). NCBI lineage: Eukaryota > Metazoa > Chordata > Aves > Passeriformes > Motacillidae > Motacilla > Motacilla alba. The sequence goes on along the minus strand of NC_052031.1, from coordinate 1,281,684 downwards.
AAGGGAGACCCTTCATGGATTCCTGAGATTCCAAGTGAAGGCCCTGGGTCCAGGAATGTCTTGGAGAGGAGATGGCTCCAATGTCAGGCTGGGAGAGCTGGGAATGTTCCCCTGGAGAAGGGAAGGCTGCAGGGAGAGCTTCCAGAACATTCCAGGGGCTCCAGGGGCTCCAGGGTCGCTGCAGAGGGACTGGGGACAAGGCCTGCAGGGACAGCACACAGGGAATGGCTGCCAGTGCCAGAGGGCAGCCGTGGATGGGATCTTGGCCATGAGGAATTCCTGGCTGGGCTGGAATTGCCAGAGCAGCTGGGGCTGCCCCTGCATCCCTGCAGTGCCCCAGGCCAGGCTGGACACTGGGGCTGGAGCAGCCTGGGACACTGGCAGGTGGCCCTGTCCCGGGAATTGGGGCAGGGGTGGCCCGGGAGCAGCCGCTGGTCCGGCCGGGATTTGGGCACCGCGGGTCCAAGGGGGGAACATCCCGATCCCACTGCCCCAGAACGCCGCACGCGGGGATTTAGGAACATTTAGGGATTTTAGGATCGTTTCCCGGGAATCAGGGAGGAGCACGGATCGTTCCCCGGGGATTCAGGGAGGAGCAAGGATCGTTCCTGATGCTGTCCCGAGAGCATCCTCTTGTCCCTGTCCTTGCGAGAGCCACTCGCTCCCTAAACCGTCCTGCAGCCCCCAGAACCCATCCTTAAACCCCCAAACCACTCCTCAACACCCCAAAACACACTCTAAACCCCAAAACCGTCCTGCAATCCCCAAAACCCATCCTTTAACCCCCAAACCACTCCTTAACACCCCAAATCACACTTTAACCACCAAACCCACCCTGCAAGTCCCAAATCACCCTGCGAGCCCCAAAGCCCATCCCGTAACCCCCAAAGCCGCCGCTCCGCGCAGCTCCCGTCTATCGCCGGCGCGGCTCCGCTTCCCAGCTCCTGTCCCAGCCGCTCCCCGAGGTGTCCCCAGCCCGTCCCGGTGCCCACGCACTGATGTCGCCGCGCAGGGAGCCGCTGCCGCCGGGGCTCTCCATGGCCCGGCCCCGCCGAGCCGCCGCCGCGGCCTCGTCCCGCTGCCGGGGCCTCCCGGGGCTGGCCCGGCCCGGCGCGGAGCACGCCGGGAGATGTAGTGCGGGGACGGGATACGGGGGACACGGGGATGGGGGGACAGAGGGACTGGGGGGAATGGGGTGGGAAACAGGGGGAATGGGGTGGGAAACAGGGGAACGGGGGGACTGGGATGGGGAAACAGGGGAACGGGGGAACTGGGATGGGGAACAGGGAACTGGGATGGGGAACGGGAACTGGGATGGGGAAACAGGGGAACTGGGGGGAATGGGATGGGGAAACAGGGGAACTGGGATGGGGAAACAGGGGAACTGGGGGGAATGGGATGGGGAAACAGGGGAACTGGGATGGGGAAACAGGGGAACTGGGGGAATGGGATGGGGAAACAGGGGAACTGGGATGGGAAACAGGGGAACGGGGGGACTGGGATGGGGAAACAGGGGAACTGGGATGGGAAACGGGAACGAGGGGCACTGGGATGGGGAAACAGGGGAACTGGGATGGGAAACAGGGGGCACTGGGATGGGGGGACAGAGGGACTGGGGGGACTGGGATGGGGGACGGGGTACTGGGATAGGGAAACAGGATACTGGGAGCACTGGGATGGGGGGTGCTGGGATAGGGAAACAGGGTACTGGGGGCACTGGGATGGGGTGCAGGGGGTACTGGGATGGGGGACAGGGGGACTGGGGGGACTGGGATAGGGTGCAGGGGTTACTGGGATGGGGGACAGGGTACTGGGGGCACTGGGATGGGGTGCAGGGGGTACTGGGATGGGGGACAGGGGACTGGGGGTACTGGTGTATGCAGGGAACAGGTACTGGGGAAACCAGTGGGTTTGGGGAGGGGATACTGGGTTACTGGTGTGCGTGGGGAGGGGGGAAATGGGGACACTGGTGCGTGTCCTCAGGGGTACTGGGGGCACTGGGATGGGGTGTGAGGGTTACTGGGGGCACTGGGATGGGGTGCAGGGGTTACTGGGAGCACTGGGATGGGGTGTGAGGGTTACTGGGAGCACTGGGATGGGGTGCAGGGGTTACTAGGAGCACTGGGATGGGGTGCAGGGGTTACTGGGGGCACTGGGATGGGGTGCAGGGGTTACTGGGGGCACTGGGATGGGGTGCAGGGGTTACTGGGAGCACTGGGATGGGGTGTGAGGGTTACTGGGGGCACTGGGATGGGATATGAGGGTTACTGGGAGCACTGGGATGGGGTGTGAGGGTTACTGGGGGCACTGGGATGGGGTGTGAGGGTTACTGGGGGCACTGGGATGGGGTGCAGGGGTTACTGGGAGCACTGGGATGGGGTGTGAGGGTTACTGGGGGCACTGGGATGGGGTGCAGGGGTTACTGGGAGCACTGGTGTGGGGTGCAAACTTTACTCTCTCTTCAGGGAGAGCTGCTCCTCCAAGCAGAGATCCTGCAGGATTCCTTCATTTTTACATTTATTTTTAGAAAATTCCATTTTTTTAGGCAAAAAAAAAAAAATTCTGTCAATTATATTCTGCAGTGATTTCACTTCTGAACATAAAAACCCACCCTGTCCTTGGTCCCTGCTGGGATGGAAAAATCCATGGTTTTCTCCTGAAAATTACCAGTTTGGGAGAAAATAATCCGTTTGGGAGAAAATACCAATTTGGGAGAAAATACCAATTTTGCCCCTGCAGAAGGATGAAATTCCATAAATCCATTCTGGTTGGAAATGATGGAGCTGGAAAATCCATGACAATAATTCCATTAAAACTGCAATTGCTCCATCCTGCCAAGGGAGAAATTGAGGATTTTTCATGTATGGATTTTTCATGTATGTTTTTCCTCCTGAAAATTCCAAATTTGGGAGAAAATATCCATTTGGGAGAAAATACAAATTTTGGGAGAAAATGCCAATTTGGGAGAAAATTCCAATTTTGCTCCTGCAGGAGGATGAAATTCCATCAATCGATTCTGGTTTGAAATGATGGAGCTGAAAAATTCATGGCAATAATTCCATAAAATCTGCAATTACTCCATCTGCCAAGTAAGAAATGGAGGATTTTTCATGTATGTTTTTCTCCTGAAAATTCCAATTTGGGAGAAAATACCAATTTGGGAGAAAATACGAATTTTGCCCCTGCAGCAGGATGAAATTCCATCAATCCATTCTGGTTGGAAATGATGGAGCTGCAAAATTCATGGCAATAATTCCATAAAAACTGCAATTACTCCATCTGCCAAGTAAGAAATGGAGGATTTCTCATGTATGGATTTTTCACATATGTTTTTCTCCTGAAAATTCCAATTTGGGAGAAAATATCCATTTGGGAGAAAATACCAATTTGGGAGAAAATACCAATTTTGCCCCTGCAGCAGGATGAAATTCCATCAATCCATTCTGGTTTGAAATGATGGAGCTGGAAAATCCATGGCAATAATTCCATTAAAACTGCAATTGCTCCATCCTGCCAAGGGAGAATTGGAGGATTTTTCATGTATGGATTTTTCGTGTATGTTTTTCCTCCTGAAAATTCCAAATTTGTGAGAAAATATCCATTTGGGAGACATTACCAATTTTGAAGAAAATACCAATTTTGGAGAAATCACCAATTTTGCCCCTGCAGGAGGAGGAAATTCCATAAATCCATTCTGGTTGGAAATGATGGAGCTGGAAAATTCACAGCAATAACTCCATTAAAACTGCAATTGCTCCATCCTGCCAAGGGAGAAATTGAGGATTTTTCATGTATGGATTTTTCATGTATGTTTTTCCTCCTGAAAATTACAAATTTGGGAGAAAATATCCATTTGGGAGACAGTAACAGTTTTGGAGAAAATACCAATTTTGGGAGAAACCCAATTTTGCCCCTGCAGGAGGATGAAATTCCATCAATCCATTCTGGTTGGAAATGATGGAGCTGGAAAATCCATGGCAATAATTCCATTAAAACTGCAATTGCTCCATCTGCCAAGGGAGAAATGGAGGATTTTTCATATATGGATTTTTCACATATGTTTTGTCCTGAAAATTACAAATTTGGGAAAAAATATCCATTTTGGAGAAAATACCAATTTTGGAGAAAATACCAATTTTATCCTTGCAGGGGGATGAAATTCCATCAATCCATTCTGGTTGGAAATGATGGAGCTGGAAAATCCATGGCAATAATTCCATAAAAACAGCAATTGCTCCATCCTGCCAAGGGAGAAATGGAGGATTTTTCATGTATGGATTTTTCACGTATGTTTTTCTCCTGAAAATTACAAATTTGGGAGAAAATATCCATTTGGGAGACAGTAACAGTTTTGAAGAAAATACCAATTTTGCTCCTGCAGGAGGATGAAATTCCATAAATCCAGTGGGAAACTTCTGGTTTGAAATGATGGAGCTGGAAAATCCATGGCAATAATTCCATTAAAACTGCAATTGCTCCATCCTGCCAAGGGAGAAATTGAGGATTTTTCATATATGGATTTTTCACGTATGTTTTTATCCTGAAAATTACAAATTTGGGAGAAAATATCAATTTTGGAGAAAATTCCAATTTTATCCCTGCAGCAGGATGAAATTCCATCAATCGATTCTGGTTGGAAATGATGGAGCTGGAAAAATCCATGGCAATAATTCCATAAAATCTGCAATTGCTCCATCTGCCAAGGGAGAATTGGAGGATTTTTCCAGGCTGGCATCTCTCAAAAAATGAGATTTTTTTCCAAGGAAATTGTGGCTGCTCCATCCCTGGAATCGTTGGATGGGGCTTGGAGAAATTTGGGATAGTGGAAATGTTCCTGCCCACGGAATTGGAGGAGTTTTAGGTCCCTTCCCAGCCAAACCATTCCATGATTCCAAGATTTTTGCCAGGATCAAACCTTTTGGGAAGAGCTCCTGTCTGCTGGCTCCAGCTGTGCCTGGCAAAGAGCAACAATTAATGTCAATAATTAATATTTCAACTCAATATTTAGACATCTTCAGGTTTATAATGCGAAATTATCAGCTGAGCAGCAGCAGGAGGAATTTTTTTTTTTAAGAATGAAGAAATGAAATTGAGAATTTTTCTGAAAAATGGGGGAAATGGCAGAAACTTGTTAAAAAAGGAGAATTTTCTGCCTTCCTTGTCACCTTTGAGTCATTTCCTGAGGATTCTCTGTGGTTTTACGGTTGCACCACTGGATTCAAATAAGCTGGGTTTAGTTCAAGGCTTTTTTGCAGGGCGGGTTTAACTTTAGGTCTGGCTTAAGAAGCCACCGGAGCTGTTTGAGATGTTTGGCATCAGCACCCGAGCAGCGCCAGGGGTTCTAAAGCTGCAGGATGCCAAAAAAAGCATCCCAAAACCAAGAATAAATCAAGCCAAAAAGCAAAAATCTGAACTGGCTTGGGAGCACTGCATGAAGACCCCATGAGAAAGCACCAAAAATTCTCCTTCATGGGGTATTTTGGATTATTTTCACAATTTTTGATTATTATCATAATTTATTCTTGATTATCACAATTTATTTTTGATTGTTTTCACAATTTTTGGGACAGAATTAGCAAAATTAAAGGGGAAATTTAAAAAATGCCCTTCCATGGGGTATTTTTGATGATTTTTACCTTTTTTTTTGACAGGTGTGATAAAATTAAAGGGAAATAAGATAAAATTGGGCCTAAAATATAATAAAATAAAATAAAATTAAAAAATAAATAAAAATTTAAAATAAAATAAAATAAAATAAAATAAAACAAAACAAAATAAAATAAAACAAAATAAACTAAAATAAAACAAATTAAAATAAAACAAAATAAAAAACCAAAATAAAATAAAATAAAATAAAACAAATTAAAACAAAACAAAATAAAAATAAAAATAAAATAAAACAAAATAAAATAAAATAAATAAAACAAAATAAATAAAACAAAACAAAATAAAATGTAATAAAACAAAATAAAACAAAACAAAATAAAATAAAATAAAACAAAACAAAATAAAATAAAATAAAACTTGCTGTGAGATCTTAGAGATTAAAGGAGTTTTTCTTGAGCTGAGTGAAGAACTCCACCTTGGCAGTGGAGTGGAATAAAGTAAAAATTTGGGTTAAAAGGTCCAGATTTTGCATTTTATGCCTTTTTTTTTGACGCCTCTTTAGAGAAAACAGAGCAGAAATGGGGGGAGCAAATTTCTGCCCATTGAGCTGAGGAGCAGAAACCCCCAAATTTTGGAGAAAGTTGGAGAAATCACTGCCTCGTTGTCAAGATTGGCTCCAAAAATGGAAGGAGGAGACAGAAACGATGCCAAACTTTAGGAAATCAAGGGAAAGCAACCCAAATTCTGATGTCACAAATGACACGGGAGGAGACAGAAACGATGCCAAACTTTAGGAAATCAAGGGAAAGCAACCCAAATTCTGATGTCACAAATGACACGGGAGGCCGGTGAGGCCTTGGAATGGAATTCCCAGAGAAGCTGTGGTTGCCCCATCCCTGGAAGAGTCCAAGGTGAGGCTGGAAAAACCTGGGATGGTGGAAGGTGCCCACGGAAGAATTCCTGGAATGTGGAGCAAGGAGATTCCCACCCAAAGCATTCCGTGAGCATAAGGAAACAGGAGAAAAATCAGCATTTCCACGGTAATAAATAACACAAAAGCAGAGAAATTCAGCTTTTCCGTGAGTTTCTGGGATTACCCCAGGGCAGGAGAAGGATCCTCTCTGGTGTTTGCAGGTTGTGGCCTCAGCTGGGCTCCTGGCACTGCCCCACACAGTCAATAATTAATAAATTGATTTGCTTTACCCTGATGTCATCAGGAACTGCTGCTCCCACCTCCCGCGTGAGTCATTCCATCGCAACTCCTCTCCTCCACGGAGCGACCGACGGAATAATTCCGATTTCGTTCTGAATAAAAGAGGGAAATAAAACTCCAAATGACTTCTTTAAACTCACATTGAAGTACCCCAGAACCTTATGAGTCAAGGTTTCAAAGAAGCCAACCTAAAGCCTTGCCAGGAACCGGGTCCCCACCAGGGTGACGTCATGGGCTTGGCTTGTCACCGCCCGAAAAAGTCATGAGGCACCAAAAAGGGACAGAGGAACTCCACTTCAAAATGGGCTCTGACCTCCAGTTCCTCCCCTCAGCAAAATGAACAAAATAATTAAAGCTGGAAAAGATTTTTAGGATGATCCAGTCCGAACCATCAGAAGCGCTGCTGACGAAATTCCTTTGAATTCTCTGCTCTTCTAAGCACTAAAAAAGGAGATGAAATTCTACATTTCCCCACCAGAAGTAGCCCCCAACACTAAAATACTTGGATTTCATTGGGACAGTGACTGGATGATCCTACTGGAGGTGGAAACTTGGATGTTCTGACTGCAGATCTGCTCTTGAGATGCCCCAGAACCACAGAGACCTCTTCACTCCTCTTAGGTCAAGGCTGTGGATTTGTCCCCCTCTAAGGGCAAGCAGGAACATATTTCTGTCTCGGCAAGAATTCCAGGTTTTTATCTGCCAGAAGGAGCTAGAAAAACCCACGAATCTTGCAGATTTGCCGTGATAAATGCTAAAAATAAATAAATAAATAAATAAATAAATATATAAAAACCGCTACAAGTGGTGCCCTGCCCCAACAAAAAAAAAAGTCACTTTTTCTCCCCCCAACTTCATTTTTTTCACCGGGCAGCAGCACTTTGCACTCTGCTGCTGCCGTGGCAAATTCTTAAGGTGGGTGAAATATCCATAAGGGCACGTTCCTGGCTTATTTGGCTAATAAGTGACTCATAAATGACTTGGCCCATTGTTGTTCCTTATGTTTTAATTTGTTTGCCAATCTTTCCTGCAAAGATCAGCAGAGCTGAAGCTCAGCCTGGGCTCTGAGCATCAAGACTGCTCAGCAAGGATCAGCAATCAGCCTCTCTGTACATTTATTATGGATTCAGCACCATGGATCTCGTTGCCAAGTGGAATCCCCTCCAAGACTCCTTGCTCAGCCAAACACAACCTTTGCCCCAGCGTTCAGGACGGGGTGTTCCTAAATCCTCTTGTGTAAGAGGTTGGGCAAGTCCAGATCTCCCTGTTCCCTGCTCCAAACTCGATTGCAACATTCGCCGTTGGATGTGTTTTTGGTGTTTCTGCCAAGCCTGGTGAAGCCTAAAAATGATCCTCGGCTCCTTCTGTTCCATGTAGGGTTCAATACTGGGGGGAGGCAACTCAGAACCATCACGAGGGACTTTAAGGAGCCCCTCAGCCCCTTCCCTCAGAGCCTTTTACCATCACTTTCTACCTGTGGTTTGCCTCAGTTTCTCATTTTGGATCTTCCCTCAGTCCCCTTCCTCTCATTCCTTGTTTTCCTTCATTGTTTCTTGTTCTTTCTTTCCCTCACCCCTCACATCATTCCTTAAACCCCTTCCCTCACTTCAGTCCTTCCCCCTCAGAGCCTTCCCTCAATCCCCCCAAAATCCTTCCCTGATCTTCTCAGCCCCTCATTTTGGCTCTTCCCTCAGGACCTTCCCCATCATTTTCTATCTGTTCTGGCCCAGTGTTTTTCCTCAGTTTCTCATTTTGGCTCTTCGCTCAGCACCTTCCCCCATCTTTCTTCATCCATTCCATCCCCTTTCCTCACCTCCTCACCTAATTTCTGAGTCACTCACCCTCATTCCTTCAGTCTTCTCCTGCTCTGAGCCCATCTCTCACTTCAGTGCCTTCCCCAGAGCTTTGTTTTGGATCTGTCCTCATTCCCTCACCCCTCACATCATTCCTTAAATCCCTTTTTTCACCTCAGGCCTTCCCCCTCAGAGTCTTTCCTCAATCTCCCCAAAATCCTTCCCTGATCCCCTCAGCCCCTCATTTTGGCTCTTCCCTCAGGGCCTTTCCCCATAATTTTTTATCTGTTCTAGCCCAGTGTTTTTCCCCAGCCCCTCATTTTGGGTCTTCCCTCAGACCTCTTCCTCTTGTTCCTTGTTTTCCTCACCCCTCACATCATTCCCTGAGCCCCTTCCTTCACCTCAATTCTTCCCCCTCACAGCCTTCCCTCAATCCCCCCAAAACCCCTTCCCTGATCCACTCAGTCCCTTCCCTCAGGGCCTTTCTCCCATATTTCTTTATCCATTCCATCCCCTTCCCTCACCTCCTCACTCCATTTCTGTGTCACTCACCCTCATCCCCTCAGTCTTCTTCCCTCACTTCAGTGCCTTGCACAGAGCTTTGGTTTGGGTCTTTTGTCATTCCCTCACATCATTCCTGAAACCCCTTCCTTCACCTCAGGCCTTCCCCTTCAGTGTTTTTCCTTAGCCCCACATTTTGTCTCTTCCCTCAGGGCCTTTCCCCATCATTTTTAATCTGTTTTGGCCCAGTGTTTTTTCTCAGTTTCTCATTTTGGATCTTCTTTTACCTCAGTCCTTCTCCCTCAGAGCCTCCCCTCTATCCCCTTCCTGATCCCCTCAGCCCCTCATTCTGGCTCTTCCCTCAGGGCCTCCCCCCCATATTTCATTATCCTTTCTGTCCCCTTCCCTCATGTCCTCACCCCATTATTGTGTCCCTCACCTCAGTGCTTCCCTTCAACCCTCAGCCCCATCCCTGTTCCTGATGTCCCCTTGTCCCCCATGGATTGGGATACCCCCGAAGTCCCTCACAGGGTGGCTGCAGGCCACAAACACACACACACATGGAAATGGATGTCTAGGAAGAAAAATAAGATCAATAATTCCATTTTTCTGCACCATACGGAATCTGCCCAGATCAGCCCGGCAAGGAGAGAGATTTGTCCTTGAGTAGTTGTGGGAAGAGCTGACGTCAGGTATGGAGGGGCAGAGGGGATCAGGAAGGGGACTGAGATAAAATACTGAGGGAGAAGGACTGAGGGGAGGGAGGGGGGTCCGGCCATGATGCAAAGTGTGAGTGATTAAGGAAACAAATTTTGGGACTGAGGAAAGGCCCAAAACAAGGAACACAAAGGGAATATACTGAGTGGGAAAGACTGAGGTGAGAAAAGGAGCTCTGGCCGTGATGTGAGGGGACAAGGGAAGGAGTTTGGGGACTGACAGAAGGTCCAAAACATGGCTCTGGGGAAGGCACTGAGATGAGAGCTCAAAGCAGAAGAATGAGGGAAGAGGCAGTGGGGAGAGCTGAACAAACATTGAATTGGTCAGAAAGGGAATTGGGGAAAGCTGAGGGAAGACCCAAAAGACAGAAAACTCTGATGGGGAAGGGCTGAGGAGGAGAAAAGGGTCTCTCCCCATGCTGTGAGGGGATGAGGGAAGGGGCAGCGGGAAGACCTGAAATCAGGCATGGAGAGGCTGAGATGATCGAGGAGGAGGAGAGGGCAAGACTGGGGCGAGACCCGCACCAACTGCAAACACTGATGGCCGAGCCAGGAGCCGACAACGAGGGACAGCGCCGAGGACGGAAGACGACAAGCCGGCTACGGGCAGCCAGGGCCGGTGACCGCGGGAAGAGGAAAACCCGCGGGCGGCCCCTCGCTGTCTTTCCGGTTCAGTTTTCACTTTCTGTTTTTTTCCCCGCCGCTCCCGCCCCTCGTCCCCTCCTTCCCTCCTTCCCTCCCTCCCTCTCTCTCTCCCTCCTCCCCCGCCCGCTCCGTCCTTCCACTTCCTGGGGCCGGCGGATGGCGGCGGCCGCCCCGCGCCGCCTCATGCCGCCGGCCCGGTAGCGGCGCCGCGCCGGGGGCCGGGCGGGGCGGCCATGAGGGCGGCCTGAGGGACGGCCCCGAGCGAGCCCCGGCCATGGGCGAGAGGCGGCGCGGGGAGAGCGGCGAGCCGGGCACGGGTAAGCGGGGCCGGGGGGTGAGGGCGGGCGGCTCCATCGCGCCCTTCCCTGCGAGTTGGGCGGTGGTTACCGGCTCCATGCCGCTCTTCCTTGAGGGAGGGAAGGGCGACCGGCTCCATCCCTCTCTTCCCTGGGAGAAGGCAAAGCGAGAGGCTTCATTCCGCTCTTCCCTAGGAGGGGGGAATAACTGGCTCCGTGCCGCTGTTCCTTTGGAGAGGGGAAGGCGACCGGCTCCATCGTGCCCTTCCTTAAGGAGAAGAGAGTTGCTAGCTCCATCCCATTCTTCCTTAAGGAAAGAAGGGTTGCCGGCTCCAGCCCTTCCTTAAGGAGAGGAGGATTCCCGGCTGCATCCCGCCCTGCCCCGGGAGAAGTGTACGCGTGTAGGGGGGGCATTACTGGCTCCATCCCGCCCTTCTCTGGCAAGCAAAGGGTTACCGCTCCATCGCCCTTTTCCCCGGGGAAAAGACGATTTACCGGCTTCATCCCGCCCTTCGGCGGGGAGCAGAGCGTTTACCGGCTCCATCCTGCCCTTCCCTGGGTAAAAGAGGGTTCCCGGCTGCATCCCGCCCTTCCCTGGGGAGCACAGGAGCGGCCCCGCCGCCTTTGCCCCCTTCCCGTGCCCGGGGGAGGTCGGTGAGGCCCCGACCCCGAGCTCCTGGAAGCCTCGCACACGTAGGAACCAGATGGTTTTGAAATTCTCCGGCTCACCAGCGACACGTTGGCTTTTTCAAGTGGTTGATCCCAGGGCCTGAGCAGCTAGGAAAGTCACGGTGCTTTTTTGGACACACGTGCTGGGTGATGTGGGTGCCTTTCGGGAGTGGGATTTGGGAATAAAAACAGCGTGGATGGGTGCTGATCCTCTCCTGGAGGGCTCTCGGTCCCCCTTTGGAGAAGCTGCAGGGCTGAAATTTGGCCTTATAAGGGGAGAAAAATACGTTTGTTCTCTGGTCTTGCACAATTCTAATCCCAGATTGTCCTCGAATCATCCCACAGAGGTTTGGATTGCGGCAGAGCTTGCCCAGCTCTGGGTCTGCACTCCTGAAGGGAGGATAATCTGGGATAGATGAAACGAGCAGGAGGTTGGATGGCACAAAGAGAATTGGAAATCATGGTCCTTGCTCCATGGAAACCAAGTTTTTTTTCCTAAAAAACGTGCGTTCTGTGATGATCCAGAAGGATCCAGAATGGTGCAGGAGGTGCTCTGCTTTTTTTGGGCTGCTCAAGTCAGAACATAAAATTAATGGATTTACCCCAAGTCTTTGATAAAATGGATATTTCTTAGTGCAGCTCCAAGCTCCTTTTGGTTTTTATAAAACACGGGGTTTTGCTGTGGTCGAGTCTGGAAATCACTGCTCTAGAAGGAATTTTTTTATATAAATTCTGTTGTAACTGAAATGTCTGATTTCACAGAAATCGTTTTCCAGCCAAAAAAAAAATATTATCAGAGCATTTCAGAAACTCTTATCTCCTCTGTAAGAATTGTGATTAATTACAATTAATTGCCTTGCACCACAGGCTGTTAGGTAGCTGTGAAATGGATTTAAATATATAATTTGCTTTATTTCTTTTTAGTGTTCCTTTTAAACCTGCAGTTTTTGGCAACAGCAGAGCCAGCTTGAATATTCCCCATTCCCAGATCTTCACCCTCAGTATTCCTTCAAATCCCACCTTGGGATTTTCTTCCCCAAAGTCACCGATTCCTTGTTCTTGCTTAGAATCCCTTTGAGACCAGAAAGTGCAATGTTGATTTTTTTGGGGGATAAATTCAGGTTTTTTCCCAATCTGGAATATTTTTTTTTGACGGTGAGACCCCCCCCTAATTCTGAGGGAATCTTTGGATTTGAGTGCGTGGCTTTGGTTGTTTTTATTGGGAATTTTCAGGGTGTGATCTCCCCAGCCAGAGGATCCGTAGGGAATGTGGTTGGAGGATTTGTTTTGATTTTTTTTCCCTTTTCCCAAAAGGAATTTCTCTGCCTCAGGGAGATTTGTTCCTGACACTGCTGCTCTCTCAGCTCCGTGGAAAATCACTGAACTGGCTGATTTTGCAAACAAAATGTTGCTTTTTTTTGTTGTCCAAGTGCCAGAATTCCTGTGCTGGTGACTTGGGAAGAGCCAGGTGTCACCTGAGGGAAGCCCCAGCCCTGGGTGAGGTGACAGAATTGGAGTTTTGGGATAAAAACTCCTGATTTTTATCAATTAATGCGTGAAACGTGTAAAAACCACATTTTGAATTTGCTGGGCAGCTGAAAGGAGCAGGAGGGAGGTTGTAAAATCCAAGAGATTGCTCTTGGAAGGATTTTAGCTGGAGGATTCCTACCCTGAGGAGTTTTTTCATCACAGTGAGATGGATGTGGCTTTGTCCAGCCAGGAATGGGGACCTGTCCTTTTCCAGAGGGAAAATTCCAACTCCTCATCCAGCCTGAACCTCTTAAGGAGTTTTTTTTCCCCCCGTTAATTTTTCCATCTGCTGGTGCAGCAAGCGAGGCTCCATCATTTCTCCTCCCCCCGGGGCTGGATTTTTCCAGCTTTTCCCTCCTGGATGAAACATTTCCTTTGGAATTCTTTTGTTGGAGCCAAACAAAAGAACAGAAGGAACCAAATTCCGGGTGGGAATTTGGGAACACCCGGATTTGCTGCAATTTCCGATGACACACCGAGGGTTTTTTTTTTTTTGAACGTGATGCAGGAGCATCACTTTCCCTTCCCATGAGGAAACTGCTAAAATTCCCTGTCCATCCAGTGGGGTTTGGATTTTGCTGTGAGATCAAATCTGAGCTCTCTGAAGGTTGCAGAGTGCCCTGAAAAGATGCCAGGAATTGCCTGCAGCGCCTAAACCCCATCCACATAAATCAAATCCTGCCAGGCCCTAAAAAACATCTGCAGCCTCCACATCCTCATTCCTTTTCCTTGGAGAAATGGTCCCCAAAATCCAACCCAAACCTCCCCTGGCACAGCTGGAGGCCAGAAAGGGGATCAAGAATGGGATCAGGGAATGCTGAGCTGCCCCAGAGCATGGAGTTCCCAGCTGGAATCAGCCCTGGGTGGTTGGGAAAAAATTGGGAAAAAAAAAATTGGAAAAAAAAAGAAAGGGAATCCAATCCAGCCCCTGTGTTTGCTTAGGAACAACCACCTGGGCTCACCGAGGTAAAATCAGCAAAAGGAATGATCCCACCCCAAAGCAGGACGTAATTCCCGAGTTTGGGGCCAGGGAGGGTTCAGTTAGGAACGTGGAGCTGCGTGCTGAAAACTGCTGGAAATTCCATTTCCTGAGGAAAAGGTGGAATCTTTGCAGTCGTGGATTGGTTTTTATTCCTCATCTGCAGTGTCCTGGGGCAAGACCTCCAGGAAGCGCACGGAAACGTCAGGCCAGTTTATTCCAGAGGGTTTGTTGTGATCCCAACCCATCCCATTCCCAGCATCAGCCTGGAAAACGTGGAAAATCCCGCTTCTTTTGGGGTGAGGTTGGATCCGTTATCCCGTGGCAGCTTCAGCCACCAGCACATCCAGGGTTAAAATAATTCCCTGTGTCCTGGGGTGGAGAAAAGCTGGGAAAGTGGAATTCCAGAGCTGGAAAAAGCCCTCAGAGATCCAATCCAGCCGTTCCCAAGGCCACCACTGATGTCCCCACGTGTCACTTCCAGCTTTTAAATCCCTCCAGTGTCCTGGGCAACCTCTTCCCATGCTTTTTAGGGGGGAAATTTTCCCTGATATCCAGTTTTTCCTGAAATTTCTGTTGTTCCCAGTCCACTCAGCAAACAGTTCCCAGCAGTGGCATCAGCTGGAGAAGGAAAATCCCTGGATCTCAGCTGGAGAAGGAAAAAAAATCTCTGGATCAGCCAGGGAGAGACTCTGGATTTTTCCAGAAGATCTCCCACAGGGAAGGAAGGAAATTGGGATAGGAGGAATTAAACCCCAAAAGAATTTGGGAAAGATGATCCCAAGGAACCTCTGGAAGAACACAAACTGGTTTTTGGGATGATTGTGGCAAGATAAAAAGCTCCTGGATTTATCCCAAATTTCGGTGTAAATCCGCAGTGGGATGTGGTGGTGCCAGAGCTGATCCTGCTGGTGATACCCAATATTCCAGCTCATTCCAGACTTGGGATCAAGCCAGGAAAATTGCTGGATTTTTGGCATTTTGAGGAAATTTTGAGGATTTAACAGCATCCAAGTGCCTGCAGTGAACGCTACTCAAATTTTAAGGTTAAAAAATGTAAAAGCCTGGAGTTTTCCTCCTGAGCTGGGAAAACTCCTTCGGAAGTTGCTGAGTGCTGAGGCCATCCAGAGATCCCAGAAAACGGGATGAGCCAAAGGAGCATCCTGCATTTTGGAAGTGCATGGCCTCAGCTGGGCCGGGGGAGGTTTGGATTGGATTTTGGGGACCATTTCCCCATGGGAAAGGTGCTCGGGCATTGGAAGTGCCCAGGGCGGGGTGCAGTCCCCATTCCTGGGGGGATTTCCCCGTGGATGTGGCACCTGGGGACACGGGTGACCCTGGCAGTGCTGGAATGGTGGCATTCCACCCTAGGAATCTTTGCCAGCCCCAAGGATTGCCTGGCTCTGCTCACCCTGCCCAGGAGAAGGAGCAGGGAGCAGCAGATGAGCGGAATGGCGAGGAATTCCATCTTTCCCTGGAGCGTGGGTTGTGCCCAGCAGGGAGGGAAAGCTCAGCACTGCCTGGACTGGAGCTGCTTTTGGGAGCTGCAGCAGCGCCGGGATGAATTCTGTGCTGGAAGGGTGGGAATTCAGCAGGGCCAGCTGGGAATGCCCCAGGGTTTCAGGGATCATCAATCCCCCTGGACCTTCCAGTCCCGTGCCATCCCTGCTGTGACCCCACTCCTGGAGTGTGCTCCATGGATCCAGCGCCATTCCCACGTTTCTCATTCCCTCAGTGCCATTCCCAAGTTTCTCATTCTCTCAGTGCCATTCCCAAGTTTCTCATTCCCTCAGTGCCATTCCCAAGTCTCTCAGTTTCCCTCAGTGCCATTCCCAGGTTTCTCATTCCCTCAGTGCCATTCCCAAGTTTCTCATTCTCTCATTGCCATTCCCAAGTTTCTCATTCCCTCCATGCCATTCCCAGGTTCCTCATTCCCAGAGTTTTTCACCATGGATCCAGTGCCATTCCCAAGTCTCTCAGTTTCCCTCAGTGCCATTCCCAGGTTTCTGTTTCCCCAAGTTTCCCCCCGTGGATCCAGCACCATTCCCAGTTTCCCATTCCCAGTTTTCCTGTGGATCCGGTGCCATTCCCAAGTTTCCCATTCCCAGGTTTCCCGTTCCCGTGGATCTGATACCATTCCCAAGGTTTTCCCGTTCCCAGCTTTCCCATGGATCCAGTGCCATTCCCAGCTTTCCCATTCCCAGTTTCCCATTCCCGGTTTCCCATTCCTGTGGATCCGGTGCCATTCCCGGTTTCCCATTCCCAGTTTCCCATTCCCAGTTTTCCCGTGGATCTGGTGCAATTCCCAGTTTCCCATTCCCAGTTTCTCATTCCCAGTTTCCCATTCCCAGTTTTCCCATGGTTCCAGTGCCATTCCCGGTTTCCCATTCCCAGTTTTCCCGTGGATCCGGTGCCATTCCCGGTTTCCCATTCCCGGTTTCCCATTCCCAGTTTTCCCGTGGATCGGGTGCCATTCCCAGTTTTCCCGTGGATCCAGTTTCCCATTCCCAGTTTTCCTGTGGATCCGGTGCCATTCCCAGTTTTCCCGTGGATCGGGCACCATTCCCAGTTTCCCATTCCCATGGATCCGGTGCCATTCCCGGTTTCCCATTCCCAGTTTCCCATTCCCAGTTTTCCCGTGGATCCGGTGCCATTCCCAGGTCTCACTTTCACTTTCCCTTCTGCCGTGGCCGCTTTCACTTTCCCCGTGCCCCTGGCGTGTTCCAGGATTTGGGATTCTTTTCCTGGGAATTTTTTTCCTTAGGGATGGAATTTCCCCTCAGCCCAGGAGGGAACTGAGGGGTGCTCCGCTTGGGCTCAGTTTCCTCTCATTAATTAATTCATTAATTAATTAATTTCTAAATTATTTCCCCCCTTTCTGCATTTTCCTTTTGAAGCTGCATTGAGGAGCGATCGCCCGCAAAATTCCCAGATTTTTCGTTGTATTCCCAAGAGTTTTCCACATTTTTTTTTAACTTTCATCCCTAAAAATATTTTATATTTTCCAAAAGAAGCGACGGTGCTCCGGCAAAAAAGAATCTTTAAAAAAATAAAGAGCTTGTGGTGGATCCTGTGAGCCGGGCTGGGATTTAAAATGCAGTGACATTCCAAATTTAACATTTTATTGAAAGTTTGATTTAATTTTTATTTAAAATTTGATTTAAATTTTCCGTTTTCTGAGGAAAAATGCAGGAAAAACGAGCAAAATGGACTTCTAAATGTAAAATGTTATTTAATTTTAATTTAAATTTTATGATTTCTGGGGGGAAATGCAGGAAAAATGAGCAAAATCAACTTTTAAATTTAAAATTTGATTTAAATTTTATTTAAATTTTCCATTTTCTGTGTGCTTCCTTAAGGATGCAGGAAACACAGGGAAAAAATGCAGGAAAAACAAGCAAAATGGACTTTAAATGTAAAATGTTATTTAATTTTTATTTAAATTTTATGTTTTCTGGGGAAAAATGCAGGAAAAACGAGCAAAATGGACTTCTAAATTGAAAATTTTATTTAATTTTTATTTGAATTTTATTTAAATTTTCCATTTTCTGGGGAAGAATGCAGGAAAAACGAGCAAAATCAACTTAAATTTAAAACTTGATTTAAATTTTCCATTTTCTGGGTGCTTCCTTGAGGATGCAGGAAACACGGGGAAAAATGCAGGAAAAACAAACAAAATGAACTTCTAAATGGAAAATGTAATTTAATTTTCATCGATTTATAATTTCTAATTCAATATTGATTTATTCATTTTTAAATGATGAATTCATAAATATTCCTAATATTCCCATTTTTCCCCGGGATTCCCCCTGGATCCTGAGAAGCCATTCTGGCAATTCCCAGCTGGAATATTTCCCTTTTTTCTTGCACACCCCATCCTGAATTCCCACATTGATCTGGCAGTTCCCACCTGGAATATTCCCTGTTTTCCCATCCCTGAATCCCCCCAGTGCTCTGGGAATTCCCAGCTGGAATATTCCCATTTTCCCCCAGGATTCCCCCAGGATCCCGAGGGGCAGAGTTCCCTGTTGCAGCAATTCCCACCTGGAATAGTCCCCTTTTTCCATCCTGAATCCCCACATTGATTTGGCAATTCCCAATATTCCCAATATTCCCAATATTCCCAGGATTCCCGCAGGATCCCGAGGAGCAGGGCTGTTCCCTGTTGCAGCCATTCCCAGCTGCAATATTCCCAATATTCCCAATGTTCCCAGGATTCCCGCAGGATCCCGAGGAGCAGGGCTGTTCCCTGTTGCAGCCATTCCCAGCTGCAATATTCCCAATATTCCCAATGTTCCCAGGATTCCCGCAGGATCCCGAGGAGCAGGGCTGTTCCCTGTTGCAGCGGGCCGTGGCGGTGCTGCACAGCTCCTCCCTGCACTCCGGCTCCCAGCACGGCTTCCAGTACAGCAGCGCCATCCTGGTGGAAAATGAGCTTTTCCTGAGCGAGGTAGGCCTGCCATCCCGGGAAAAATGGGATTTTCTGGGAGCTGCACCCCTCTGGGAATGCTGATTTATTGCCAGCTCTGTTTCCTTTCCCTCTTGAAATTCCCAACTTTTTTTTTCCTCCCATCCTTGCACTTCCGTCCCCGTCAGGAATAAACACATAAACGATCCACGCAGCCAATGGTGCTCAAAATTCCTGGAGCCTTGGGAATTCCAGAATTCCTTTGGAACCGGGGGGATTCCCTTCCATGGGTTGCTTTTCTGCTGAGTGACCTCAAGGCAGATTTTTGGGATGTCTCTGTCTCCACTTTTCCTTTTATCTTTTTCCAGCTGGCTGGACTTTTAAAAGTCCTTTCATTCCATTCCCGCTTTCAAAATCCCCACATTCCCGCTTTCAAAATCCCCACATTCCCGCTTTCAAAATCCCCACATTCCCGCTTTCAAAATCCCTTCATTCCCCTTTTCAAAATCCCTTCGTTCCCACTTTCAAAGTCCTCACATTCTCACTTTTCAAATCTCCACATTGCCACTTTTCAAAGCCCTTCATCCCCACATTCCCACTTTCAAAATCCCCTCATTCCCATTTTTCAAATCCCTTCATTCCTGCTTTTCAAATCCCTTCATCCCATTCCCACTTTTCAAATCCCTTCATTCCTATTTTCAAAATCCCTTCATCCCTTCATTCCCGCTTTCAAAATCCCTTCATTCCTACTTTTCAAATCCCCACATTCCCACTTTTCAAATCCCCACATTCCCACTTTTCAAATCCCCACATTCCCACTTTTCAAATCCCCACATTCCCACTTCTCAAATCTCCACATTCCCACTTCTCAAATCTCCACATTCCCACTTTTCAAATCCCCTCATTCCCACTTTTCAAATCCCTTCATCCCTTCATTCCCATTTCCAAATCCCCATTCCCATTTCCAAATCCCCATTCCCATTTTTCAAATCCCACATTCCCGCTTTTCAAATTCCCCTAATGCCCACTTTCAAAATCCCTTCATTCCCACTTTTGAATCCCTTCAAAATCTGATTTTAAGTTCCTTTCATCCCCACATTCCCATTTCCCAGTCCCCTCCTCCCATCCCCACTGCTGCATTTTCATTTTCCTGTTGCTGCTGTGTTCCATTTTCCTCACACCTCAATTTTTTTGGGATTGCAGGGCTCAGGAATCAAACCCCTTCCAGCTCTGCTGGGCCAGATTACTTTTTCCCCTAATCCTGATTTAAAAAAAAGCGGGAAGCGAATTTTTTTTCTGGTCTCAGCATCCCCTGAGGCCAAAATGTTGGGATTTTTTCCCAGCTCCCTTCATTCCCACTTCTAAAATCCCTTCATTCCCATTTCCAAATCCCCATTCTCACTTTCAAAATCCCTTTGTTCCCACTTTTCAAATTTCCACATTCCCACTTTTCAAATCCCTTCATCCCACATTCCCATTTCCCAATCCCACATTCCCTTTTCCCAATCCCCTCCTCCCATCCCCACTGCTGCATTTTCATTTTCCTGTTGCTGCTGTGTTCCATTTTCCTCACACTTCAATTTTTTGGGATGGCAGGGCTCAGGAATCAAACCCCATCCAGCTCTGCTGGGCCAGATTACTTTTTCCCCTAATCCTGATTAAAAGAAAAAGCAGGAAGCGAATTTTTTTCTGGTCTCAGCATCCCCTGAGGCCAAAATGTTGGGATTTTTTTACAGCTCCCTTCATTCCCACTTCTAAAATCCCTTCCTTCCCATTCCCACTTCTAAAATCCCTTCATTCCCATTTCCAAATCCCCATTCTCACTTTTAAAATCCCTTTGTTCCCACTTTTCAAATTTCCACATTCCCACTTCTAAAATCCCTTCATCTCCACATTCCCATTTCCCAGTCCCACATTCCCATTTCCCAATCCCACATTCCCTTTTCCCAATCCCCTCCTCCCATCCCCACTGCTGCATTTTCATTTTCCTGTTGCTGCTGTGTTCCATTTTCCTCACACCTCAATTTTTTGGGATGGCAGGGCTCAGGAATCAAACCCCATCCAGCTGTTATTCCAGCTCTGCTGGGCCAAATTACTTTTCCCCCTAATCCTGATTTTAAAAAAAAGCGGGAAGCGAATTTTTTTCTGGGCTCAGCATCCCCTGAGGCCAAAATGTTGGGATTTTTTCCCAGCTCCCTTCATTCCCACTTCTAAAATCCCTTCATTCCCGTTCCCACTTCTAAAATCCCTTCATTCCCATTTCCAAATCCCCATTCTCACTTTCAAAATCCCTTTGTTCCCACTTTTCAAATTTCCACATTCCCACTTCTAAAATCCCTTCATCCCTTCATTCCCATTTCCCAGTCCCACATTCCCATTTCCCAATCCCACATTCCCGTTTCCCAATCCCACATTCCCGTTTCCCAATCCCACATTCCCATTTCCCAATCCCACATTCCCATTTCCCAATCCCACATTCCCGTTTCCCAACCCCACATTCCCGTTTCCCAATCCCCTCCTCCCATCCCCACTGCTGCATTTTCATTTTCCTGTTGCTGCTGTGTTCCATTTTCCTCACACCTCAATTTTTTGGGATTGCAGGGCTCAGGAATCAAACCCCTTCCAGCTCTGCTGGGCCAGATTACTTTTCCCCCTAATCCTGATTAAAAGAAAAAGTGGGAAACGAATTTTTTTCTGGGCTCAGCATCCCCTGAGGCCAAAATGTTGGGATTTCTTTGCAGCTCCCTTCATTCCCACTTCTAAAATCCCTTCATTCCCGTTCCCACTTCTAAAATCCCTTCATTCCCATTTCCAAATCCCCATTCTCACTTTCAAAATCCCTTTGTTCCCACTTTTCAAATCTCCACATTCCCACTTCTAAAATCCCTTCATCCCTTCATTCCCATTTCCACATTCCCATTTCCCAATCCCCTTCTCCCATCCCCACTGCTGCATTTTCATTTTCCTGTTCCATTTTCCTCACACGTCAATTTTTTGGGATTGCAGGGCTCAGGAATCAAACCCCTTCCAGCTCTGCTGGGCCAGATTACTTTTCCCTCTAATCCTGATTAAAAAAAAAGCGGGAAGTGAATTTTTTTCTGGGCTCAGCATCCCCTGATGCCGAAATGTTGGGATTTGTTTGCAGCTCCGAGCTTTCGCGCGAGCCAAGGCGGCCGCGGGATACAGCCAGGAGGAGCTGCAGGAGACCTTCGCCTTCCTGCTCTTTGACAAGGAGGAGGAGGTGACCTGCAGGGACATTCCCGAGGGAATGTGGGACCCACGAGATCTGCTGGGGCAATTCCCGGGGGAATTCCTGCTGGGAAAAGCTCTGGGAGCGGCTGCTGGGGCTTTGGGGATGGGTCTGAGGGGAGAAAAGGGAATTTTCCTTGGTGCCACTGGGATTACGTGGGAATATTTGGAATTCCTTGGGATTATTTGCAATAATTTGGCATTATTTATTTGGCTCCTGGAGGGTTTTAGGGATGGATCTGATGGGAGAAAAAGGAATTTTCCTTGGTGCCTCTGGGATTACTAGGGAATATTAGGAATTCTTATTGGAATTCTTATTGGAATTCTTATTGGAATTCTTATTGGAATTCTTATTGGAATTATTTGGGGTTCTTTGGCTCCTGGGGGGTTTTAGGGATGGGTCTGATGGGAGAAAAAGGAATTTTCCTTGGTGCCAGTGGCATTCTTTGGGAATATTTGGAATTCTTTGGGAATATTTGGGATTCTTTGGGAATATTTGGAATTCTTTGGGAATATTTGGAATTATTTGCAATTATTTGCGATTATTTGGCATTATTTATTTGGCTCCTGGAGGTTTTTAGGGATTGGTCTGATGGGAGAAAAGGGAATTTCCTTGGTGCCACTGGGATTACTTGGGAATATTTGGAATTCCTATTGGAATTCCTATTGGAATTCCTATTGGAATTCTTATTGGAATTCTTATTGGAATTCTTATTTGGATTCATATTGGAATTCTTATTTGGGGTTCTTTGGGATTCTTTGGCTCTTGGGGGCTTTTAGGGATGGGTCTGATGGGAGAAAAGGGAATTTTCCTTGGTGCCAGTGGAATTATTCAGAATTATTTGGAATTACTTGGAATTCCTCATTTCCTGGGAATATTCATCATTTCTCATTTCCTGGGAATATTTCCGATTTCCTGGGAATATTAACACCCTTTATCACCCAATAACCCCTTTCCTGGGAATATTTCTCATTTCCTGGAGGTTAATCCTGGAAAAAAGGTGGGAAGAGAGGAATTTTCCTGTTGCCCTGCAGGCGCAGCGGGTGTGTCAGAGCGGGCTCCGCGTCAACAGCAGCAACATCTCCACCCTGGGGGACCCTGCCAAAGGTAAAATCCCACCTGGAGCAGCAAATTCCCTCTCTGGGAGTGAAACTCCTTCAAATTCCTTCCAAATTCCTATTCTGGGAATGGAATTCCTTCCAAATTCCTACTCTTGGAATGAAACTCCTTCAAATTCCTTCCAAATTCTTGTTCTGGGAATGAAACTCCTTCAAAATCCATCCAAATTCCCACTCTAAGAGTGAAACTCCTTCAAATTCCTTTCAAATTCCCTCTCTGGGAGTGAAACTCCTTCAAATTCCTTCCAAATTCCCACTCTGGGAATGAAACTCCTTCAAATTCCTTCCAAATTCTTATTCTGGGAATGAAATTCCTTCCAAATTCTCATTTCGGGAACAAAACTTCTTCAAAGCTCCTTCCAAATTCCCACTCTGATAATGAAATTCCTTCCAAATTCCCACTTTGGGAATGAAATTCCTTCCAAATTCCTACTCCGGGAATGAAACTCCTTCAAATTCCTTCCAAATTCCCACTTTGGGAATAAAATTCCTTCCAAATTCCCATTTCGGGAATGAAATTCCTTCCAAACTCCTTCCAATTTAGTTCTGGGAATGAAATTCCTTCCAAATTATTTCCAAATTCCTATTTTGGCAATTAAACTCCTTCAAATTCCTTCCAAATTCCCATTTTGGGAATGAAATTCCTTCAAATTCCCACTCTGGAAATAGAAACTCCTTCCAAATTCCCTTTTTTGGGAATAAAATTCCTTCCAAATTCCCATTTTGGGAATGAAATTCCTTCAAATTCCTTCCAAATTCCCACTTTGGGAATTAAACTCTTTTAAAATTCCCACTCTGGGAATAAAACTCCTTCAAAAGCCAAGGGAAGAGGTTGAAATTCCTGGGTTTTGCTGTAAAAATCCCTGGAAAATTCCCTTTTTTCTGCTCTTTCAGCCAGGTGAGGATGGGATTTTTCCCAGGGGATGGCAGCATTCCTTCAGCTCTTCATTTTCTGGGAATATGAACTGCCTTTATCACCCAAAATCTGGTTTGCTGGCAATATTTCTCATTTTTCTTGGAATATTTCTAATTTCCTGGGAATATTAACAACCTTTATCACCCAAGAACTGATTTTCTTGGAATACTCCTCTTTTTTTTTTGAATATCTCTCATTTTTTGGGAACATTTCTCATTTCTCTTGGAATATTTCCCATTTTCTTGGAATTTTTCTCATTTTTTGGGAATAATTCTAATTTTCATGGAATATTTCCCATTTCCTGGGAATACTCATTTTTGGGGGAATATTTCTGATTTTCTGCCCACATTTCCCATTTTCTGGGAATATTAACACCCTTTATCACCCAATAACTGATTTTTCTGGGAATATTCCAAAATTCCCCCCTTTTGCTGGCTCTTTACAGAGTTCTTTTGGGAATATCTTTCCCTGATAACAATTAATTCCCTATTTTTTTTGTTTTCCAGGGGTTTATATTTCCAAATATTCCGACTTCCTCCACCCCAGCCCTTGGCACCACGGCAAATCAGGATTTATTGTCATCTGTAAACTCATCAAGGTAAACCCCAAATCTTTTATTGCCTAGAAAGCAAACTCCAGAATCCAAATTTTCCTTGGAATTTCAGGAATTTTGGGAAGTTTAAGGATTTTTTTCCCTTCCTTCTCTCTCGAGCTGATTCCAAACCCGAACTCTTCACACTGGAAATTTCTCTTTTTATTTCTCTTTTTCTCTTTTTTTTTTTATGCTGCCCATCATTCTGGTGGGACGAAAAATCAAACTCCAATTTTCCCTTGGAATTTCAGGAATTTTGGGGAATTTGAGCATTTTTTCCCCCTTCCTGCTGATTCCAAACCCAAAGGCTGACATTGGAAATTTCTCTTTGAAATTGGAACTTTGAGATTTTGCTGCCCATAATTCTGATGGGATGGAAAATCAAACTCCAGAATCCAAGTTTTCCTTGGAATTTCAGGAATTTTGGGAAGTTTGTTGGGGTTTTTTTTCCCTCCTGCTGTGTGGATGGATTGCTGGGAAAAATTCTGTGGATTTTTGTGCTTTGGATCGATCTTGGGGATTAATTCCTTGGGTTTTCATCCTTGGGATGGATTTTTGATAATAATTCCTTAGATTTCCATCCTTAAAATGGATTTTTGGGAGGAGTGATTCCATGGATTTCCATCTTTTGGATGGATTTTTGGGAAGAATTCCACGGATTTCCATCCTTGGGATGGATTTTTGGGAATGATTCCATGGATTTCCATCCTTGGGATGGATTTTTGGGAACGATTCCATGGATTTCCATCCTTGGGATGGATTTTTGGGAACGATTCCATGGATTTCCATCACTGGGATGGATTTTTGGGATTGATTCCGTGGATTTCCATGCCTGGGATAGATTTTCAGGAATGATTCCATGGATTTCCATGCATGGGATGGATTTTCGGGAATGATTCCATGGATTTCCATGCTTGGGATGGATTTTCGGGATTGATTCCATGGATTTCCATCCTTGGGATGGATTTTTGGGATTGATTCCATGGATTCCCATCCTTGGGATGGATTTTTTGGGAATGATTCCATGGATTTCCGTGCCTGGGATGTGTTTTTGCTGCAGGGCAAGGTCAGAGCCATCCCTGAGAGCTCCCCCAGCAGCTGCACCTGCCCCTCGCCCGGCTACGACTGCCACGTGTCCAGCGGGAGCAGCCAGGTACCCCCCACGGCCCTTTGCCAGGGATTGCCCTTCTCCCGCTCCCCCATTCCATGGATTTCCCTTTCTCCCAGTCCCACATTCCATGATTCCCTGGTTTTTCCCAGTTTCCCATGGATTATTTCCCTGTGTTTCCTGTCAATTATTCCCTGTTTCCCATGGATGAATTCCCTGTGTTTCCCATGAATTCCCCGTTCCCCATGGATTATTCCCGGTATCCCATGGATGATCCCCTGTTAGTTCCCAAGGATTATTCCCAGTTTCCCATGAATTCCCTGTGTTTCCCCAGTACTATGAATACGAGGCGAGCAGGGTGAATTCCCAGTATCCCACGGATTATTCCCTGTTCCCCGTGGATTATTCCCATTCCCCATGGGTTATTCCCATTCCCCATGGATTAGTCCCAGTATCTCATGTATTATTCCCATTCCCCATGGATTATTCCCCATTCCCCATGGATTATTCCTATTCCCCGTGGATTATTTCCATTCCCCATGGATTAGTCCCAGTATTTTATGGATTATTCCCCATTCCCCTGGATTATCCCCAGTATCCCATGGTTTATCCCCAGTATCCCATGGATGATCCCCATTCCTCATGGATGATCCCCATTCCACATGGATGTTTCCCCGTTCCCCATGGATTATTCCCGTTCCCCATGGATCATCCCCATTCCCCATGGATCATCCCCATTCCCCATGGTTTATCCCCAGTATCCCATGGATGATCCCCATTCCTCATGGATGATCCCCATTCCACATGGATGTTTCCCCGTTCCCCATGGATTATTCCCGTTCTCCATGGATCATCCCCATTCCCCATGGATCATCCCCATTCCCCATGGTTTATCCCCAGTATCCCATGGATGATCCCCATTCCTCATGGATGATCCCCATTCCACATGGATGTTTCCCCGTTCCCCATGGATTATTCCCGTTCTCCATGGATCATCCCCATTCCCCATGGATCATCCCCATTCCCCATGGATTATCCCCAGTATCCCACGGGTGTTCCCTGTCTTTCCCAGTACTACGTGTACGAGGTCAGCGGGGTGAATTCCCCGTTCCCCGTGGATTATCCCCAGTATCCCACGGGTGTTCCCTGTCTTTCCCAGTACTACGTGTACGAGGTCAGCGGGGTGAATTCCCCGTTCCCCGTGGATTATCCCCAGTATCCCACGGGTGTTCCCTGTCTTTCCCAGTACTACGTGTACGAGGTCAGCGGGGTGAATTCCCCGTTCCCCATGGATTATCCCCAGTATCCCACGGGTGTTCCCTGTCTTTCCCAGTACTACGTGTACGAGGTCAGCGGGGTGAATTCCCCGTTCCCCGTGGATTATCCCCGGTATCCCACGGGTGTTCCCTGTCTTTCCCAGTACTACGTGTACGAGGTCAGCGGGGTGAATTCCCCGTTCCCCATGGATTATCCCCGGTATCCCACGGGTGTTCCCTGTCTTTCCCAGTACTACGTGTACGAGGTCAGCGGGGCGGGAGCTGCCGAGCGGCCGCGCCAGGTGTGTCCGTACGTGCTGCTGGCCTGCCAGTACCGCCCGCCCCGGGAGATGCCGGCGCCGGCCCCGCAGCACCCGTAAGGAGCCAGCAAAGCCCTTCTCTTCCCCTTCCATCCCTGAAATTCCTTTTGTTCCTTTTCCCACCTCTGAATATTTGCCTTTCGTTCCTTTTCCCATCTCTAATGTGCCTTTTATCCTTTTTCCATCTGTAAATATTCCTTTTTATTCCTTTTCCCATCTCTAAATATCCCCTTTTATCCTTTCCCATCTCTAAATATTCCCTTTTGTCCTTTTCCCATCTCTAAATATTCCCTTTTTATTCCTTTTCCCATCTCTAAGTATCCCTTTTTATTCCTTTTCCCATCTCTAAATATTCCTTTTTATTCCTTTTCCCATCTCTAAATATCCCTTTTTATTCCTTTTCCCATTTCTAAATATTCCCTTTTGTTTCTTTTCCATCTCTAATGTTCCTTTTAATCATTTTCCCATTTCTAAAATTCATTTTATTTTTTTTTCCTATCTAAAATTCCTTTTTTTTCTTTTCCAATCTCTAAAATCCCTTTTATTCCTTTTCCCATCTCTAAAATCCCTTTTATTCCTTTTCCCATCTCTAAAATCCCTTTTATTCCTTTTCCCATCTCTGAAATCCCTTTTCTTCCCTCTTTTCCCATCTCCAAAATTCCTTTTATTCCTTTTTCCATCTCTGAATTTTTTCCTTTTATTCATTTTCCATCTCTAAATATTCCTCTTATCCTTTTCCCATATCTAAATATTCCCTTTTTTGCTTTTCCTATCTCTAAACCCCTTTGCTTCCCTCTTTTCCCATCTCTAAAATTTCTTTTATTCCTTTTCCCATCTCTAAATATTCCTTTTTATTCCTTTTCCCATCTCTAAAATCCCTTTTATTCCTTTTCCCATCTCTGAATATTTTCTTTTTTTATTGATCTCTCTCCAGAGCAGAGCGGAACCACCAAGGTAAGAGCTGCTGGGTTTGGGGTTTTTGGGGTTTGGGGTTTTTGGGGTTTGGGGTTTTTGGGGTTGGGGTTTTTGGGGTTGGGGTTTTTGGGGTTGGGGTTTTTGGAGTTGGGGTTTTTGGGGTTGTGGTTGTTTGGGTTTCTGGTGTTTGGGTTTGGGGTCTTTAGGTTTGAGGTTGTGGTTTTTGGGATTGGGGCTTTTGGGGTTGTGGTTGTTGGTTTTAGGTTTGGGGTTTTTGGAGTTGGGGTTTTTGGGGTTGAGATTTTTGGGGTTTTGGTTGTTTGGGTTTTGGTTGTTTGGGTTGTGATTGTTTTGGTTTGGGGTGTTTGGGTTTGAGGTTGTGGTTTTTGGGATTGTGGTTTTTGTGGTTGTGGATTTCAGGTTTGGGGTTTTTGGGTTGTTGTTGTGGATTTTGGGTTTGGAGTTGTGATTTTTGGGTTTGGAGTTGTGATTTTTTGGGTTGGTTTGTGGGGTTTTTTTGTTTTGGGGTTTTTGGGTTTGGGTTTTAGGGCTTGGGGTCTGGGGTTTTTGGGTTTGGAGTTACTTGGGTTTGAGGCTGTACCTTTTGGGTTTGGGGTGGTCATTTTTGGGGTTGTGGATTTTTGGTTTGGGGTTGTGATTTTTCTGCTTAGGTTTGTGTTTTTTGGGTTTGGGGTTTTTGGGTTTGGGGTTTTTGGGTTTGAGGCTGTAGCTTTTGAGTTTGGGGTGATGGTTTTTTGGTTGTGGATTTTAGGTTTGGGGTTTTTGGCTTGTGGTTGTGGATTTTGGGTTTGGAGTTGTGATTTTTTGGGTTGGGTTTGTGGTTTTTGGCTTTGTAGTTTTTGTGTTTCGGGTTTTTGGGTTTGTGGTTGTGGGTTTGGGTTTTGGCTGTGGGTTTGTGGTTTTTGGGTTTCCCCACGCACCGCTCTCTCCTCTCTCCTGTCCTGTTCCTGCGCAGAGCCGCGGTCGCTGCCGGCGGCGCCGTGCCCGTGGCGGGGCCAGCTGTGCATCGGGGGCCGGCGCCTGTGCACCATCGGCCTGAGGAGCCAGCACAGCGCGGGCAGCGTGCCCGCCCAGCTGTGAGTGGGGCTGGGCTTAGTGCCCTGAGCCGGGCTTAGCACAGTGATCCAGGCTCAGCACAGCGCGGGCAGCGTGCCCGCCCAGCTGTGAGTGGGGCTGGGCTTAACGCCCTGAGCCGGGCTTAGCACAGCGTGGGCAGCGTGCCCACCCAGCTGGGAGTGGGGCTGGGCTTAGTGCCCTGAGCCGGGCTTAGCACAGTGAGCCAGGCTCAGCACAGCGTGGGCAGCCTGCCCAGCTGTGAGTGGGGCTGGGCTGGGCTTAGTGCCCTGAGCCGGGCTTAGCGCAGTGAGCCAGGCTCAGCACAGCGCGGGCAGCGTGCCCGCCCAGCTGTGAGTGGGGCTGGGCTTAGTGCCCTGAGCCGGGCTTAGCACAGTGAGCCAGGCTCAGCACAGCGCGGGCAGCGTGCCCGCCCAGCTGTGAGTGGGGCTGGGCTTAACACCCTGAGCCGGGCTTAGCACAGCACGGGCAGCGTGCCCGCCCAGCTGTGAGTGGGGCTGGGCTTAGTGCCCTGAGCTGGGCTTAGCGCAGTGAGCCAGGCTCAGCACAGCGCGGGCAGCGTGCCCGCCCAGCTGTGAGTGGGGCTGGGCTTAGTGCCCTGAGCCGGGCTTAGCACAGTGAGCCAGGCTCAGCACAGCACGGGCAGCGTGCCTGCCCAGCTGGGAGTGGGGCTGGGCTGGGCTTAGTGCCCTGAGCCGGGCTTAGCACAGTGAGCCAGGCTCAGCACAGCACGGGCAGCCTGCCCAGCTGTGAGTGGGGCTGGGCTTAACACCCTGAGCTGGGCTTAGCAGAGCACAGGCAGCACCTGCCCAGCTGGGAGTGGGGCTGGGCTGGGCTGGTCTTAGCGTGCTGAGCCAGGCTCATGTACCTGAGCTAGGCTTATGTACCTGAGCCTAGCCTGGGGTCACACACTGAGCCTGGTTCCTTAACCAAAACCTGCTTTCTCAAACTGAACCTTGTTCCTTAACCAAATCCTGGTTCCTTAACCAAATCCTGGTTCCTTAACCAAATCCTGGTTTCTCAAACTAGGCCTGGTTCCTGAACCCAAACCTGGTTTCATAATCCAAACCTGGTTCTTTCCTTCACCCAAACCTGGTTCTTTCCTTGACCTAAACCTGGTTCCTTCACCCAAACCTGGTTTCATAACTAAACCTGGTTCTTTAACCCAAACCTGGTTCTTTCCTTCACCCAAACCTGGTTCTTTCCTTCACCCAAACCTGGTTCTTTCCTTCACCCAAACCTGGTTCCTTAACCCAAACCTGGTTCTTTCCTTAACCCAAACCTGGTTCTTTCCTTCACCCAAACCTGGTTCTTTCCTTCACCCAAACCTGGTTCCTTCACCCAAACCTGGTTCCTTGACCCAAACCTGGTTTCTCAAACTGAACCCGTTTTAGTCTTTTCCCACCTCATCCCTTCGCTGCTGGAATGTTGGGGCAGTCAGGAATGTGCTGTAGGGTCACAGCTGGGTGAGGGCATAAAATCCTTTAAGCGAATTCAGTTCTGACACCTCCCACTAAATCAGATTGCTCCAAACCTGGCTTTAACCATCCCAGGATCTGTGATTTGAGGGTTTTTGGGATTTGCACATGGGATCCTGACCAAGCTGCACCTTTTCCAGAGCTTTTTTTGCCTCCACAGAACTCCCAGCTCTCCTTAATCCTGAATTTTTTGTGCTTTATCCCCACAGACCTCCCAGCCTGGACATCAAACACGTCATGGGATTGTCTGACTTGAAGAAAAAACTGCCAGAAGCTGCATTTGGGAAAAAAAATTACACTAGGAATGAAGGTGGGTGTGAACTATCCCAATTTCCAGTGCTCCCACCAATGCCACCTCCATCCTGCCGGGACAGAATCCGTGGAAATCACCATCCCAAGCCCAGATCCTCTCTTTTCCCCCAGTCTGCTTTCAGGGTGTTTACTCCAGTCTCTACGAGGTGGAAATATCCAATAAGGATCAATCCAAAATGGATCAGCTGGTGGAAAACCTGAAGGAGAAGGACTTGGTGAGTGTTTTTCTGGGAAGAACGTGGCCTTTAAATGACATTTTTGGTGTCATTGTCCACAACTAATGCAGAATGGAATGAATTTCCCTGATTTAAATGCCATTTTCCTGCTTTGTTGCTCTCAGACTTTTTTTTTTGTGTGTGTGTTTATCACCTGAAGATGAACACCACGAGCTGGGAATTACTTCTGAAGCTTTTTCCTTGGGATATATTTTTATATTCTGTTTTTTCCAGCACACTTGAGCCTGGTGTCCCAGGATAAACCCACAGCTGTCCCCTCCTGCTGGGATTGGGTTTTGCTCTTCCTGCAAAGCCAGGGCTGGAAATCCAGAGCTGGGATCATCCACCCTCCCCTGGCTCTGAGCTGGAATCTTGGCTGGAATCTTCATTTCCAAGCCCAGCAGCAGGCAGGTCCTGGCCTGGAAGCCCCAGCAGGGTGGAAAACCCCTCAGAGCAATCCCAATCATCAATGCAGGATGGCACAGCCATGAAAACGAGGAGGAATGATCAGGAGAGGCAGGAATTTGGGAATTGCAGCGGTTTTGGCTGGAGGCAGGAGCTGTCTGAGGGGGTTAAGGCTCACAAATCCTCACAGCCAATTTTTTTTATTTCCAAAGATTCGTTGATGCTGCCAAAATCCAGCTGAGCTCCAGCCAGGTGGTGGCTGGAATTTTGTCTTTTCCAGGCTGCTGGAATTTTGTCTTTTCCAGGCTGCTGGAATTTGGTGTTTTGGTGTTTTCCCAGGGTACTGGAGTTTGGTGTTTTCCAGGCTACTGGAATGTTGTGCTTTCCCAGGATGCTGGAATTTTGTGTTTCCCAGGCTGCTGGAATTTTGTATTTTCCAGGAT
Organism: Motacilla alba alba; assembly: GCF_015832195.1. Classification (NCBI taxonomy): domain Eukaryota; kingdom Metazoa; phylum Chordata; class Aves; order Passeriformes; family Motacillidae; genus Motacilla; species Motacilla alba. The sequence goes on along the minus strand of NC_052031.1, from coordinate 1,249,904 downwards.
GCTGGAATTTGGTGTTTTGGTGTTTCCCAGGCTGCTGGAATTTGGTGTTTTCCCAGGATGCTGGAATTTGGTGTTTTGGTGTTTTCCCAGGCTGCTGGAATTTTGTGTTTCCCAGCATGCTGGAATTTGGTGTTTTCTCAGGATGCTGGAATGTTGTGGTTTTCCCGGGATGCTGGAATTTTGTCTTTTCCAGGATCCTAGAATTTTGACTTTTTTCAGGCTGCCGGAATTTGGTGTTTTCCCAGGCTGCTGGAATTTGGTGTTTTCCCAGCATGCTGGAATTTGGTGTTTTCCCAGCATGCTGGAATGTTGTGGTTTTCTCGGGATGCTGGAATTTTGTCTTTTCCAGGATCCTAGAATTTTGACTTTTTTTCAGGATGCTGGAATTTTGTGTTTCTCAGGATGCTGGGAAAACCTTTCCCTTTGGGCTGCAGTTCCTGGCAGGGATGGATTATTAATCCTCATTAATTCCAGCCAGCTTGATAAGGACATTTCTTTATTTTAAGGAATTTTAGGCCTGAGCAAGGGATATTTTTGCTCCCAGCTGGCACAGGAGGCAGGCAAGGAGCAGAGTTGGATTTTTCTCTCTGTTTGTTGCAGGCGATCATCAAATATTTACAGGACCAGGGAGTTCTCATCCTGCTCACGTCCTCAGCCTTGGCACGGGAGGATGGTAAGGCCGGGCTGGGGCTGGGCTTAATTCCTGCTGGGTTTTGGACGTTTAGGAGCCTAAACTAAACCTGGTTTCTCAAATTGAACCTGTTTTTTTAATCCAAACCTGGTTTCTTAACCCAAACCTGATTTTTCAAACTACACCTGGTTCCTTAACCAAAACTTGGTTTCTCAAACTGAAAGTGGTTTCTTAACCAAATCCCAGTTTCTTGACCCAAACCTGGTTTCTCACACTAAACCTGGTTTCTCAAAAAAAAGCCAGGTTTCTGAACCCAAACCTGGTTTCTGAAAGTAAACCTGTTGTTTTAAACTAAACCTGGTTTCCTAAACTAAACCTGGTTTCTCAAAAAAGAGCCAGGTTTCTGAACCCAAACCTCGTTTTTCAGTCTCTACGTGGTTTCTGAACCCAAACCTGGTTTCTCGAAGTAAACCTGTTGTTTTAAACTAAACCTTGTTTCTTAAACTAAACCTGGTTTCTCAAACTAAACCTGGTTTCTCACATTTAACCTGGTTTCTCAAAAAAAAGCCAGGTTTCTGAACCCAAACCTCGTTTTTCAGACTCTATGTGGTTTCTGAACCCAAACCTGGTTTCTCGAAGTAAACCTGTTGTTTTAAACTAAACCTTGTTTCTTAAACTAAGCCTGGTTCCTCACCCTAAGCCTGGCTTGTGACCCAGCCCTGTTGTTGGCAGGCCTGGAGCCCAAGGAGCCCGTCAGCCTGCTGGCCCTGTTCCTGTTCAGCTCCCCCCGGGCCCTGAGCCCCCGAGGTAGGAGGAGCCTCCCCTGCTGCCCCGGGCTCTGCTCCGGGCTGCAGGCCTGGCTCGGAGGGCCCTTTGCTCTCCAAGGGCTGAATTCCCTGCTCCAGGGTTGGGATGTTTGGTGGGATCCACCTGGAGCACGTTTGGGATGTTTGGTAGGATCCATCTGCAGAGCAGTTTGGGATGTTTGGTGGGATCCACCTGGAGCGGGTTGGGATGTTTGGTGGGATCCACCTGGAGAAGGTCAGGGATGTTTGGTGGGATCCCTCTGGAGCAGGTTTGGGATGTTTGGTGGGATCCATGTGGAGCAGGTTTGGGATGTTTGGTGGGATCCATCTGGAGCAGGTTTGGGATGTTTGGTGGGATCCATGTGGAGCAGGTTTGGGATGTTTGGTGGGATCCATCTGGAGCAGGTTTGGGATGTTTGGGATGTTTGGTGGGATCCATCTGCAGAGCAGTTTGGGATGTTTGGTAGGATCCATCTGCAGAGCAGTTTGGGATGTTTGGTGGGATCCATTGGGAGCAGGGTGGGATGTTTGGTGGGATCCACGTGGAGCAGGTTTGGGATGTTTGGTGGGATCCACGTGGAGCAGGTTTGGGATGTTTGGTGGGATCCATCTGGAGCAGGTTTGGATGTTTGATGGGATCCATCTGGAGCAGGTTTGGGATGTTTGGGATGTTTGGTGGGATCCATCTGGAGCAGGTTTGGGATGTTTGGTGGGATCCATGTGGAGCAGGTTTGGGATGTTTGGTGGGATCCATCTGCAGAGCAGTTTGGGATGTTTGGTGGGATCCACGTGGAGCAGGTTTGGGATGTTTGGTGGGATCCATTGGGAGCAGGATCAGGTTTGGGATGTTTGGTGGGATCCACGTGGAGCACATTTGGGATGTTTGGTGGGATCCACGTGGAGCAGGTTTGGGATGTTTGGGATGTTTGGTGGGATCCATCTGCAGAGCAGTTTGGGATGTTTGGTGGGATCCACGTGGAGCAGGTTTGGGATGTTTGGTGGGATCCATCTGCAGAGCAGTTTGGGATGTTTGGTGGGATCCATCTGGAGCAGGTTTGGGATGTTTGGTGGGATCCATCTGGAGCAGGTTTGGGATGTTTGGTGGGATCCACGTGGAGCAGGTTGGGATGTTTGGTGGGATCCATCCAAAGCATTTGGCCATTTCCCCAGGGCTGAGCTTTTTGCGGGATAATTTTTGGAACTTTTTAACTTCAATGTTTCCTTTTTTCCCTTTTCATTTTCCTTTTCCTTTCCTTTCCCCTCTCTCCTTCCCCTTTTCCCCCTTCCCTCCAGTGTTTCCCTGCACTGTGGGAATGATTCAATGAATTCACTCTTTTCCTAACTGGATTAAAAACCATTTTGGGTTTCCTTTGGCAGAGGAACAGCAGGACCCACAGCATAGGAAGGAGGGCAGTGCCAGGAGTGCCATCTCCCTAAAAATCGCCTCCGTTCTGCCGGGACTCCGCTACGCCTTACGGAAAGCAGCCAGCTCCTCCTGGAATGCCACGGGCAGCCCCTGCATCCAGGAGCACCTCCAGGAATATGCAAAACTCCAGGAAACCTCTCAGGCCAGCCCTGGCCAGAGCGGGGACGTTCCCGTGGCTGCTGTCCCCTCCCCGTGCCGGGATGGGGATGCTCACCCTTCCCAGGAGCTCTCGGAGCGATCCCTGGCCCAGCTGCGGCGTTACCTCTCCGACCCCAGCAGCTTCACCCTGGGAATCTCAGCGGCCCTGCAGTGTCTCAGTGGGGCTGGCAGGAATGTGGGAGCCGATCCTGGGAATTCCTCCTCTTCCTCAGCGCCCCCAAACCCCGCTCCTTCCACCAGAGCAGCGGGAATAACGCGGGATAAGAGAGAGCTTCCCGCTCCCGCTCCGGAGAGATTCCCTAAAAGTGTCACCTCTCCCACCAAGCCCTGGGGCCGGGAGATCAGGAGGAAATCCAGCAGGATCCTTGGGAAAAATGTGTCACCCCTCAAGGCACAAACACAGCCTGGGGAGAACAACAGCAGGAGCAGGGAAGCAGCCAAGAAAAAAACCAACGTCGCTTCCTCCTGTCCCAAAAAACCGGGATCCACGGGCACTTCCAACGAGCCCATGCTGAAACTGGCCAATTTGCAGTTGCCACACGGAAGGAAAAGAGGTGAGTGCTGGAAAAATGGGATTGGTTTCCTCCTTCCATCCTGCTGGGATGCTCAGGGCTCACTGGGAACCATCCAGGAACCATCCGAGTGCCTGCAGCATCCAAACTTCAGGAATTATCCCAGGGAAGCTGCCTGAAATTGGGTGCTTCCAGCTCCCTTCCTTTGCTTCCAGGTGAGATCTTACTTCTCATTATCCTCATTTAATTGAGAACAAATTAATTATAGTCCCAATTAAATCAGGATAACGAGAAGTAAAATCACCAATACCCCTTCCCCCCATCTCTCTCTTTTCCCAATGATTTTTTAACCCGAAGAATTCCCAAATTAAAATCAACCCCTCCTTTTCCCTGCCCCAGGTGCAGAGGTCCTGGCTGCAGAAATTGTCCACAAACCGCAGTGTGAAAGTGCTGAGGAGGAAAGTTCAGCTCCCAATGGTCCTGCTGTGGAGGCAAAGAGGCCAAAAACCCTGGAAAACCTGGACTCGAAGAAGGTTCCTGTCACTGAGAGTGCCACAAAGCCAGGGAAAAGCAAAATGCAGAAAAACGTGGAAAAAGGAGCAGCAAAAGCTCCAGAGAAGCAGCAGGAAGAGAGTGGTGAGAAAAAATTCCCTTGGGAAAAAAATCCTTTAAAAGCTGAGCCATCCAATGGCAGGGATGAAACAAATAGCTTTGGATTGAAACGGGGAAAATGTCAAATATTGGGGAGAAATCCTGGGATGGAATTCCCAGAGAATCCTCCTGGATCCCTGGAAGTGTCCAAGGCCACTGGGATAATGGGATGAGCCACGGGGTTGCAATGGGGTGATCCTTAAATTCCCTTCCAGCATTCCTTGATCCAACATTCCCTTACTGCCTTTGGAGCTCCCAGAGTGCATCCAGCATCTCTCCCATGGGATGGCTCCTGCTAAATCCCAAAAAAATCCCAAAAAAACAAGTTTGGCTGTAAGAAAACCTCAATTTTTCATCTCTCTCAATAAGGGGATGAGCCATGGGGTTGGAATAGGATGATCTGAAATTCCCTTCCAGCATTCCACAATCCAACATTCCCTCACTGCCTTTGGAGCTCCCAGAGTGCATCCAGCATCTCTCCCATGGGATGGCTCCTGTTAAACCCCAAAAAATCCCAAAAAAACCCGAGTTTAGTTTGGCTGTAAAAAAACCCCAATCCAAAACTGGATTTTTTTTTTTCCCTTTTTAAGTTGACTTTTCCCTTTTTAAATTGATTTTTTCCCTTTACAAATTGGTTTTTTTCCCTGTTCCCCCAGAGCCAAAGGAGCCGCTCCCGGAGCTCCCGAGCGAAGCCTCATCCCAACCCCCCGGAGCAGAAATCCCAGGGAATGTTCATCCCGTGGCAAGTCCCAGCGTTGCCTTTGCCCTGCCAGGGGACAACAGCGACTCCCACGCCCTGAACCTGCTGGCTGACCTGGCCCTGGGCTCCTGCATTCCTGCCTTTATTCCCAAAGATTCTGGGACCGTCCCCGTGGAATCTGGGGATTCCTGGGAGCAGCAGAGCCCTTCCGACCCCAAATCCCAGCGCGTGGCTTCCGACCACAAATACCACAGGGCAGACAAGCAGGGCAAAAAACCCACCTCCAGCAAGGTGTCCCTGACCCAGCCGCTTCCCGAAAAAACAGATTCCAGCCAGCCGGCCTCTCCTCCCAGGGAAAAAACCTCTGGAATTTTCGGCAGGAGCGGCGGGGTTCCCGTCCCCGCCGTATTCCAGGTGTTTCCTCCCCGCCAAGCTCCGCAAGCCTCCGAGTTGAACGCGCACTCCATCATCTCAGCCGAGCACTCCTACGCCTCCCCCATGCCCGAGGATCCCAAAGCACCCCCAGATCCCAAAGGGAATCCCGCTGCCGGCCCCAGGAGCGCTCCAGGAGCTCCCTTGGTTGGGAAGGTGCTGCCGTTCCGGCACCAGCAGAGCAGCGCCGAGCCCGCCCGGAGCCAGAGGTGTCCCAGGAAAAAGGAGGATTTCTCCAAGAGCCACACGGTGAATCTCTGCGGGAATTCCATGAAGGTCACGTGCCGTTGGGAAGAGGAGTATCTCTTCCACCTGGACAGCAGGTACACCAATGATTCCCTGGAGAAAACCGTCATCCGTGCCCTGCATGGGTAAGTCAGCCTGGGGATGGCTGGAGGAGTTTGGGAATGGGGTTTCTGTGCTTTCAGCCCTTCGTTTGCCAGAATCCTGGATTTTGGTCCCTGTGTTGGTGTGGTTTTCTTGGAAAGGAGGGTTTGGGGGTGGTGGTGAGGGGCAACGTGGATGTGACCCAGCCCCGTGTGCTGGACCTGGAATTCCGCCCCATGCTGGGGTGATCCACGGTGTGGGCAGCAGGAAAAGGGGGAATTGGGGAATTCTGGCCCTCCCAGGTGAGACCCCACCTGCAGAGCTGCCCCAGCCCTGGGGACACAGCAGCAGCACCTGGAGCTGCTGGAGAGAGCCCAGAGGAATCCATGGAGCTGCTCCAGGGCTGGAGCCAGGCTGGGAGAGCTGGGAATGTTCCCCTGGAGAAGGGAAGGCTCCAGGGAGAGCTTCCAGCACATTGCAGGGCCTGCAGGGGCTCCAGGGTCGCTGCAGAGGGACTGGGGACAAGGCCTGCAGGGACAGCACACAGGGAATGGCTGCCAGTGCCAGAGGGCAGCCATGGATGGGATCTTGGCAATGAGGAATTCCTGGCTGGGCTGGAATTGCCAGAGCAGCTGGGGCTGCCCCTGCATCCCTGCAGTGCCCCAGGCCAGGCTGGACACTGGGGCTGGAGCAGCCTGGGACACTGGCAGGTGTCCCTGCCATGGCAGGGGTGGCACTGGGTGATCTTTGAGATCCCTTCCCACCCAACCATTCCATGGTTCTGCAACTCCCGTGGCTCTGCAGCCAGAATCGGTACCTAAAGCCACGAGCCAGCTCCTCCATCCCTCCTCTGGAGCTCAGGTTTCCTCCGGTTTTATTTTTCCTACAAGAAGCTGGAATCTGCTTCAAGCAGCGTGTGCCCCTCTGCCTTGGGGCTGAGCCCTGAAGGGAGCCAGGGATGAATTTCAGGGGTTGAACTCCAGGGATGAATTTCAGGGATGAACTCCAGGGATGAATTTCAGGGATGAACTTCAGAGATGGATTCCCAGGGATGGATTCCCAGGGATGGATTCCCAGGGGTGAACTCCAGGGATGAACTCCAGGGATGAACTCCAGGGATGAATTTCAGGGATGAACTCCAGGGATGAACTTCAGGGATGAACTCCAGGGATGAATTTCAGGGATGAACTTCAGAGATGGATTCCCAGGGATGGATTCCCAGGGATGGATTCCCAGGGGTGAACTCCAGGGGTGAACTCCAGGGATGAACTTCAGGGATGAACTCCAGGGATGAATTTCAGGGATGAACTTCAGAGATGGATTCCCAGGGATGGATTCCCAGGGATTGATTCCCAGGGATGGATTCCCAGGGGTGAACTCCAGGGATGAATTTCAGGGATGAACTCCAGGGATGGATTCCCAGGGATGAACTCCAGGGATGGATTCCCAGGAATGAACTCAGGGATGAACTCCAGGGATGAATTCCCTGGAGCAAAGCAGGTGAGGATGAGGATGGTTCAGACTCTCTTTGCTTCCCTTCCCAGGCCCTGGGATCCCGATCTTCCCGACGATGTGGAAGGGATGAAGCTGATCCTGCACATGTGGGTGGCTCTGTTCTACAGGAAGCCCAGCAAGCTCCTGAGCAGCTCCAGGAAGGTGGTGGAGCACAGCAATCCCAGGAAATTCGTCTCCATCAACAGCTCCGGTGGCTTCCTGGAGCTCAGCGACGACAGCCAGGACTGCTTTGGCTTCGAGACGTGTCCTGCAGACTCCGGCTCGGATCCTGACCAGACTCCCAGCAGCTCCCTGGATCCCAGCACCCCTTCCCAGGGCGCTCCCCAGCCCGAGAAGAGCCCCGCCGACTCCCAGACGGACGCGGACGGAGCTGCCGGAGCTGTGGACAGCACCGTGTCCTCCTCCTCGGGGGAGCTGCCCTGCGGGGAGGAGGAGGAGGAGCCTTCCTCCACCAGCTGTCCCGAGAGCCTTTCCCTGCAGGATCATTCCAGGGAAAAGCTGGATGTGGCCGGCGGGGAGCCGGAGGGCGTTCCCGAGGAGAGCGCGCGCCACGTCTCCAGCGTCACCGCGGTGAGTGCGGCCTCGGGGGGCTCCAAGGAATGTCTCCCTCTTAAAAGAGCAGGAGTTTCCTCCGAGAAGAACAGGATGTTCCTCCAGAGGAGCAGGATTTTCCTCTTAAAAGAGCAGGAGCTTCCTCTTAGGGAAGCAGAATTTTCCTCTTAGAAGAGCAGGATTTTCCTCCTGTAGGAGCAGGGTTTTCCTCTTAGAAGAGTAGGATTTTCATCTCTTAAAAGAGCAGGAATTTCCTTCAGAGGAGCAGCATTTTCCTCTAGAGGAGCAGAATTTTTCTCTAAGAGGAGCAGGATTTTCCTCTTAAAAGAGCAGGAGTTTCCTCTTTGGGAAGCAGAATTTTCCTCTTAGGGGAGAAGGATTTTCCTCCTGTAAGAGCAGGGTTTTCCTCTTAGAGGAAGAGAATTTTCATCTCTTAAAAGAGCAGGAATTTCCTCCTGTAAGAGCAGGGTTTTCCTCTTAGGGGAGGAGAATTTTCATCTCTTAAAAGAGCAGAAATTTCTTTCGAGAGGAGCAGGATTTTCCTCTTAGAAGAGGAGAATTTTCCTCCTGTAAGAGCAGGGTTTTCCTCTTTATGGGAGGAGGATTTTCATCTCTTAAAAGAGCAGGAATTTCCTCTAGAAGAGCAGTATTTTTCTCTAAGAGGAGCAGGTTTTTCCTCCTGTAAGAGCAGGATTTTCCTCTTAGGAGAGAAGGATTTTCATCTCTTAAAAGAGCAGGAATTTCCTCCAGAGGAGCAGCATTTCCCTCTAAGAGGAGCAGGATTTTCCTCTTAGAAGAGCAGGAGTTTCCTCTGAAAAAAACAGGTTGTTCCTTTTAGAGGAGCAGGATTTTCCTCTTAAAAGAGCAGGACTTTCCTCTTCGGGAAGCAGAATTTTCTTCTAAGAGGAGCAGGATTTTCCTCTTAGAAGAGGAGAATTTTCCTCCTGTAAGAGCAGGGTTTTCCTCTTAGAGGAAAAGAATTTTCATCTCTTAAAAGAGTAGGAATTTCCTCCTGTAAGAGCAGGGTTTTCCTCTTAGGGGAGGAAGATTTTCATCTCTTAAAAGAGCAGAAATTTCTTTCGAGAGGAGCAGGATTTTCCTCTCAGAGAAGCAGGATTTTCCTCTTAGAAGAGGAGAATTTTCCTCCTGTAAGAGCAGGGTTTTCCTCTTAAAGGAAAAGAATTTTCATCTCTTAAAAGAGCAGGAATTTCCTCTAGAGGAGCAGCATTTTCCTCTAAGAGGAGCAGGATTTTCCACTTAAAAGAGCAGGAGTTTCCTCCTGCAAGAGCAGGGTTTTCCTCTTAGGGGAGGAGGATTTTCATCTCTTAAAAGAGCAGAAATTTCTTTCGAGAGGAGCAGCATTTTCCTCTTTGGGAAGCAGAATTTTCCTCTCAGAGGAGCAGGATTTTCCTCTTAGAAGAGGAGAATTTTCCTCCTGTAAGAGCAGGGTTTTCCTCTTATGGGAGGAGGATTTTCATCTCTTAAAAGAGCAGCATTTTCCTCTAAGAGGAGCAGGATTTTCCAGAGGAATGGAGCAGGAGTTTCCTCTTAGAAGAGCAGGACTTTCATCTCTTAAAAGAGCAGGAATTTCCTCAAGAGAAGCAGCATTTTCCTCTAGAGGAGCAGAATTTTTCTCTAAGAGGAGCAGGATTTTCCTCTTAAAAGAGCAGGAGTTTCCTCTCAGAGGAGCAGGATGTTCCAGAGGAATGGAGATGTGCTTGTGGGTATCCAGGGAAGCAGGGATGCTCTCCAGGGGGGAGGAATCCCAAATTAAAGGAATTGAAGTGTCGAGCTCAGCGCCCGTTCCTGATTTAAATTCCGAGTTCGTGTGTCCTCAGCTGAGGGATCAGGGGAGCCCCCAGCATCCCAGAGCAGCATTCCAAATCCAGCACAGCCATTCCCACGTGGATTTGGAGAGCTGGGGTTTGTTGGCTCAGGAGTTTTTCCCCCACACAGGTGCCAGTGCAGTGCTTTGCATCATTTCCCTCATTCCTCTGGTGAAATCCATGAAAATTCCATTCTGGAAAAAGCTTGAAATTAATTTTTACACTTTCTCCAGTCTGCACATGGTTGGGGTGGAGGTTCTTGGGGTAAACATAAAATGTGGGGGTCTGCTGAGATATTTCCAAACCTGAATTCTCAAATTAAAATAATTCCTTTAAAACTTGAACAGAGGAGCAGCTTCCATGGGGCTGGAACTGTTTTGCATGAAGGAAAAAATATTCCAGTGGGTTTTTTTCCTGCTTTTTCCCACGAGGAATGTTTTTTTCTCGTTAACCTGCGGGTTGTGTTCCAGGAGGAGCCAGCCGAGGAGGACTTGCAGGATGCCAGGATCACCCCCATCCCTCCCGAGGAGCTCGGCTGTCCCAGCAAATCCCCGGATGCGCCGGGCACGGAAAACCCCGGGAGCCAAACCCCAAACTGCAGCCCAGCTCCATGGACAGACCCCCCCTGTGCACCTCAGGACAACGGGGAGCAGCAGCAGCAAAAGCAGCAGGAAGCAGGCTCAGGGAGTGGCCCCGGCCCTCCCGAGGATGAGGAGGGAACGGGATGCTCTGGGCATTCCCTGGAAGTTGAGGATGGCGCTGATCCGCAGCCTGCCTGTGATTCCGTGCCCTTGGAAGCGGCTCCTGGGAGTGCAGAGCCTGGGGGAGCCACTGAGCAAGGGGAGGAATGCCAGGAGCCCCCGGAGCACTCAGAGGAGAGGGAGGTGGAGGAGGAGAAGAAAGAGGACGAGGAGTTGGAGGACGAAAGCTCCTTTGTGGACCCCGTGGATTTGGTGCTGTCCGAGAGCAGCGATGCCGAGATGGAATGCGAGCACGGCGAGCATAATCCAGGGAATTCGGCGTCTCCAGAGGAGTTTGGTGTTCCTGAAGAGGACCCCGCGCTCAGCCCCACGCCCCTGGCACCCCCCTGCCCCGACAGATCCTCCCCAGCGCCCTCAGATGGGGCTGGGACTGACCCTGGAGGCTTTCCTGAGGAGATGTCACCAAACCAGGAGGAGCTCCCGGATCCCTGGGACGCTCCGGGCACGCCGGAATCAGAGACAAGCGGGGTTGGAGTGGCCAGTCCGGCCGAGGTGGGGTCACCCCACAGTGACAGCGGGGAGCTGCCAGTCCCCCCTGAGCCCAGCCTTGTCCGTGGGGCGCAGCCCGACAGCGTGACGGACAGCCCGGGATCCGCCGGAGCCACGCTGGGGAACGGCTCCGAGCACAGAAGCCGGGATCGGGCCCCCTCTGGAGAACGGTGGGAGCCTGCTGGGAGCGCGGGGTCCCCCTGCAGACAGGGAATGAGCCTGACCCTGTCCCCCGACACCAGCTCCGTCTGCCTGACCTCTCCCGATGGCTCTGTGGATCCCTGGGCTGCTCCGGAGGATCAGCCCGTGGAGAGCATCCAGTCACCGTCCCAGAGCGAGCTGGGGCGGAGCAGCTGCTTCTCCCAGCGGGGCGGGGATGAGGCCGAGCCCGACCCCAATTCCCTGGATGCTGAGGAGCCCAACCAAGGCAGCAACGGGGTTTTGGTGGGGGAGCAGCAGGGGAGCCCCTCTGGCAATGGCACGGAGGAGCTGGATGATCCCATGGGAGCAGGAGATGGCCGGGACTCCCCCTTTGACTACACAGACGTAGGAGATGACTGCAGGGCTGAGGAGAGCGAGGATGCGTTCCCTGGGACAGAGAATTCCCCCGGGAATGACACCACGAACATGGAGGTGGTGGACATCCCTCTCCACCATCACCTCCTGGAATCAGAGCCCTCCTCCTCCATCAGGGAGGGCATCTCAGCCATACAGGAGCTCCCCTGGCAGCAGCAGAGCTTCCCAGACATCCACGGGGACTCAGCTCCTGCTTCTCCTGGCGCCGGAGACTCCAATCCCGGCATTCCCGCCGTGCCGGGCCGGCGGGAGTCGGTGCTGTGCCGCCTCTGGAAGCCGTGCCGGGAAGGAGGAGCCACGCAGGTGAGCGTGGCTGCCTGGAGCCTGGATGGCTCCTTGCATCCCGGCTGTTCCCAAGGGCTGGTAGAATCCCCAGCTCCGTGCTCCCCCGTGGATGCGTCAGCAGAGCCAGGATCTGCTCCTCCTTCTCCGTGTGACCCATGGGATGATCCGGAGACTGCGGAGCCGGGCTCGCCCCTCCCTGAGGTGCTCCCTGGGGTGCTCTCTTCCACCCCAGACAGTGCCTGGTGGGCCGGGAGCTGTGGCAGCCCCAGGAGCAGCTCCAGGAGCCATGGCAGCCCCAGGAGCAGCCCCAGGAGCCCCAGGAGCTGTGGTAGCCCTGGGAGCCCCTGGAGCCATGGTAGCCCCAGGAGCCAAGGTAGTCCTAGGAGCCCCAGGAGCTGTGGCAGCCCCAGATGCCATGGTAGCCCCAGGAGCCATGGTAGCCCCAGGAGCTGTGGCAGCCCCAGGAGCTGTGGGAGCCTCAGGAGCCCCAGGAGCTGTGGCAGCCCCAGGAGCTGTGGTAGCCCTGGGAGCCATGTGAGCCTCAGGAGCCTTGGGAGCCATGGCAGCCCCAGGAGCCGTGGTAGTCCCAGGAGCCCCAGGAGCTGTGGCAGCCCCAGAAGCCATGGTAGCCATGGTAGCCCCAGGAGCCAAGATAGTCCTAGGAGCCCCAGGAGCTGTGGCAGCCCCAGATGCCATGGTAGCCCCAGAAGCTGTGGTAGTCCTGGCAGCCCCAGAAGCCGTGGTAGCCCTGGGAGCCATGGTAGCCCCAGAAGCCACGGTAGCCCCCAGAGCCAGGCAGAGGATGCCGGAGGCAGCCCTGGGGAGGAGCCCTTCCTGCCAGAGGACCTGGAAGGAGGCAGCATTCCCAGTCCTGCACCTTTCCCAGCCCGGGAGTGTCCCCTGTGCGAGCCCTGGGATGTGTGCGAGCACAACCCCGAGGGATCCCAGCTGTTCCCCGATCCCGACTGTGCCGGCGCTGAGGTGGGACAGGGGGAAATTCCCGCTTCTCCCGTCCCGTGGGATGAGCCCGGGGATCCCTCTGGGGAACACCTGGAGTTCAGCGATGCCGAGGATGTTTCGGATCTGCTGCCAAGGGAAGAGCAGCTCCCGAGCCAAGACACGCACGAGGGCTTGGCCTTGGAAGATCCATTGGAGAATTCCTTTGGTGACTCAGACCAGAAATATTTTGAGGGGAATTCTCGCTCCCCTCTTCCAAGCAGGAGTTCCTGCATCATGAGATCCACGGATGCTGCAGGAACAAGGACTACCTGGGACAGCTCCTCCAGGAGCTCCGCGCACACGGAGGAGCGCGGGGAGGCCCGGGACCGGGACATCCGCAGGGATTACGGGAGCTTTGTGGTCACCAGGCAGTGCCAGGAGAGGACGGAACATTTCCAGCTTCCCAGGAGGCGCAGCCGCCGTGCCCGGGAGTCTCACCTGGCCCGCTCCCTGATGGGGACCTGGAGGGGCTTGGAGGAAATCACCCAGGCCACTTTGGACATGGAGTGTCTCCGCTTCCATTATAAGCTAAAAGAAATCCTGAGGAACGGCAAACCCTCCTTTTCTACCTCCAAAAGCATCTTCCCGACGGACTTTCCTCCCCGCCACGCCCCCGTCCCGCTGTCCCCACGCAGCAGGAGCCCCTTGCAGGTGACGATTCCCCCCTCGGACGCGTGGCCGGGCGGGGACGCTCGGGCCGCCAGGAGAGGCCGATCCCGGGCGGGGAGCCGGGACGCCGGGGCCGCCTGGCACCTGGGCAAGCTGCGGTACGAGCACGCCGCGCCCGAGCCGCGCGGGGCCGTGGCCGGCATCCTGCGCGAGTACTCCGAGTTCCAGAGGGTGCTGCTGGCCCGGGCCGAGGCCGGGAGCGACGCCCCGGCGCCGGGGGAGGCCGGGAGCGGCCGGCCGGGGGCGGCCCGGCCCTGCGGGACGGCGGCGTTCCGGGGAATGGTGGCGGAGCTGTGCGGGGCCCTGCGCTGGCACCTGCGGCGCGTGGCCGCCAGCGGGCAGCCCGGAATGTTCTACCTGCTGGAGACTGGGAAGGAGCCCTTCTTCGACAGGGTGAAGGTGGGAGCTGTTCATGGAGGGGGGAGGATGGGCATGGATTGGGGTGGATTGAGATGGATGGGGATGGATTGGGATGGATGGAGATGGATGGGGATGGATTGGGGTGAATGGAGATGGATTGGGGTGGATGGAGATGGATTGGGGTGGATGGGGATGGAATGGGGTGGATGGGGATGGATTGGGGTGGATGGAGATGGATTGGGGTGGATGGAGATGGATTGGGGTGGATGGGGATGGATTGGGGTGGATGGAGATGGATTGGGATGGATGGGGATGGATGGAGATGGACGGGAATGGATGGAGATAGATGGGGATGGATTGGCGTGGATTGGGATGGATGGGAATGGATCAGGATGGATTGGGGTGGATGGGAATGGATCAGGGTGGATCAGGATGGATTGGGATGGATGGAGATGGATTGAATGGATTGGGATGGATGGGAATGGATCAGGATGGGCAGCTCAGGGCAGAGCTGAGGGTGGCAGGAGCAGGGAAGCTTGGGCAACCTGACAGGGATGGTTTGGGAGCCAGGAGCCAGCTCAGCTCCCAGTGCCAGGAGCTGGAATCACAGGCACAGGAGCCTTGGGATTGAGTCATCGGAGAATCCTGGAATGGTTTGGGTGGGAAGGACCTTAAGGATCATTCAATTCCAACCCCATGGCAGGGACACCTCCCGCTATCCCAGGGTGCTCTGCCTGGCCTTGGGCACTGCAGGGATGCAGGGGCAGCCCCAGCTGCTCTGACAATTCCAGCCCAGGCAGGAATTCCTCATTCCCAAGATCCCATCTGAAACTACTGTGGTTTAGTTTGAAGTCCAACCATTCCCAGCACTGCCAAGGCCACCACTGCCCATGTCCCCAAGTGCCACATCCATGTGCCTTTTACATCCCTGCAGGGCTGGGGACTCCCCATTCCCCCGGGCAGCTCCTTCCCCTTCCTCTCCCCGCGTTCCCAGGGAAACATTCCCCATCCAAGCCTCCCCTGTTTGTGTCCCAGGCCCTGCTGAAGGCGGAGGGGTTTGTGAGGACGGAGCCCCTGACCTTCTGCAGAGCCCGGCAGCGGGACAGCGAGCGCCTGCTGGTCATCATCAGGAACGAGGACATCGCCTCCCACATCCACAGTGTGAGCCTGAATCCCCCTCTCCTCCCTCGGCTCTGGTCTTTAATCCCAGTGTCCATCAGCAAAGCTCAGAGCGGTGAGGTCGGGCTGCCCTGCGCCAGCCTCCCCCCGACTCAGCAGTGCCAGGGGACGTTCCCATCCCGCGCTGCCTTGGGGTGTGGGGACAGGAATGCCGGGCTGTGCAGGGCGGGGCTCCCTGGGGCTGTTCCCAAAGCCCTGTTCCCGGAGCAGGTGCCGTGCCTGCTGGAGCTGAAGCGCTGTCCCGGCGTGGTGTTCGCCGGCGTGGACGATCCCGAGGAGGTGACGGGTGACACGTTCCAGGAGCTCTTCCAGGCTGGAGGATTCGTGGTGTCCGACGAGGAGCTGCTGGAAAGGGTGACCCTGGGTGAGTCTCACTGACACGTTCCCAAGCCTTCCCCTTGGTTCTGTTTCCAGGGGGAATTCTTTCCCTCTCTCTGATTTGGATCCCATCAGGATGGAGTGCCCAGCTCAGGGGTCTCCAGAACATCTCCAGAACATTCCAGGACAGGGCAGGGCTGTCCCAGGATGTTTGTTTGGCCTGGAGACTCATGGGATGGTTTAGGTTGGAAGAGACCTTAAGGATCATCCAATTCCATGGGCGGGGACACCTCCCAGTGTCCCAGGCTGCTCCAGCCTCGCCTGGGGCACTGCCAGGGATGCAGGGGCAGCCCCAGCTGCTCCGGGAATTCCAGCCCAGCCAGGAATTCCTTCCCAGTATGCGGTGGAAAAAGGAGAACTTGCTGCTGCCTTCAGCTCCTTAGTGGGAAGTGGCAGAGGAAACAGAGCCACCTCTTCTGGGATATGCACCGTGGGGTGACAGGGACAAGCTGCACGTGTCCTTTCAGATATCAGGGAAAAAAATGACACCAGGACACGATCCCAGTTCCCCATCCTGTGCACTTCGAGTCTCCATCCTCGCAGAGACTCAAAGCTCCCCTGGACAGAGCCCTGAGCACCCTCAGGTGGCCCCACCTGGAGCAGGGCTGGGCCCAGAGACCCCCAGGTGCCCCTTCCCCCTCCCTGAGCTCTGGTGTCCCCTCAGGCCAACTGAAGGAGGTGGTGAAGGTGCTGGAGAAGCTGAACCGGAGCGGGAGGTGGAAGTGGCTCCTGCACCACAGGGAGAGCAAGAAGCTCCGAGGAGACCTCAGGTAATGGCTCTGCCTGGCAAATTGGGGATTTTGGGGATGGAGCGGCGGGGCTGGAGACCTGGAGAGCATCAGATGGCCCGGAACGTTGTCCTGGATGTGATCCTGGATGAGGCAGAGCTCTGGCAGCTCTCTTGCTCCCTGCTGGGCTTCCATAAGGCTCCTCCCTGGCTCCTCGGCAGAGATGCCCTCAGGGAGTGTTGCAGGCTCCTGGAGAGGCACAGATTTCCCTTGGGGAGCTGCACATTCCCAGAACTCCCAAAGCAAACCTCCCTCCCTTCCCCCCAGCTCATGCCAGCTCCTGACACACCCCTGGAGCTCAGGGCACCTTCCTGGGGCTCTGCCCTCTCTGGTTCTTTTCCTGCCCCTTCACATCTGGGATTTGGGGGGCGTGGGGGCCTGAGCTGGGGGTGCAGAGAAGGAATTGCCACTCCAGTTCCCACCAGGAATGGTTGAAGATGGAGCTGCTCTGGCCTGGCCTCATCCATGGCTCCCCCTGGCATGGCTGAAGTGAGGAAAGTCCTGGGCTGAGATAAAGAATTTTAAAGGGAAAGGAAAAGCTGGGAAAACCAAGGAATTCAGCCCCATTTCCCATCACCGGCCAGCTCCAGGAAAGCCAGGCTCCATCCTCACCACCTCTCCCAACATCCTCTCTTCCTCCTCCCAGGTTTATATCCTGAGCCTGATTCCAGGCTCTGGGACATCCCCTGGGACAGTGGCACTCAGCTGTCCTGGCCTTGTGCCCCCAGGCCTGTGGGGTGAGTGAGGAGCAGCCTTGGCTTCCCAAACCCCGCTCCAGCAACAGCAAAACATCCCTGACCTCCCCACAGCTCCCAGCACAAACCCCTGAGACGAAAATGAGCCAACCCCAGGCAAAACCAGCACAGGCAGCCCTGGAGCAGGGGGGAATTCCTCACTTAGGATCCGAAAATCACCCGCGGGGCTGGAAAAACCACCTGGGAAGGCAGATCCCACCCTCCCTGCTCATTCCCTGGGGAGGGATGGGGAGGGACCGAGCCCTGAGCCCTGAGCCCTGCCCGTGCCCCTCTCTCAGCAGGGACGACGCGGGTGCCCAGAAGAAGCAGCTGCTGCTGCGCTGGTGCCAGGGGGCAGAGCTGCTGGAGCTGCTGCCCTTCCACGGCTGCGACGCCGCGCCCGAGTCCCGGCGCGCCCAGTGCCTGCCGGAGCTGCAGGCGCAGCGCGTCCGCGCCCGCTTCGCCGTGTACCTCACAGGTAAAGGGACCCCAAACCCTGCCGGCCTGAAAGTGCCCTGGGAAGGGATGGGGAGGGATAAAAAATCCCTGTTTTCCTGCGGGAATCGCTTCCTTGAGGTGCGGGTCAGGTGCGAGTGGTGAAAAGGAGTTTTGGGTTTTTGGAGGTTGATGAATTCCAGCGGGTTTTGGAGCCTGTGGGTGGCCGAGGCTGTTGGCAAAGCACCAGAGCAACCACGGTGGGGTTTAGGGATGTTTCCCACAGGTTTAGGAACAACCTCCTTTGTTGGAATTAACGGAGCTGCTGCTCCTCCCCTTGCAGAAAATCCCAGCAGCAGCTGCAGGGAGATCCTGGAAAGCAAAGGAATTCTTGTGGCTGACATCGACACCTTCCTCGGGACGGTGCAGAAAGTGGCTGCTCCCTTTAGAAGAAGCTACTGGTGAGAGGGGAGAGTTTGGGATTGATCCCAAAAAGCTGGGAACGGCTCAGGGCTGTCTGTGGGGTGGCCAGCAGGGAGCTGGGATCCTGCAGCAGAGCAGGGACCATCCCAATGTGCTGGAAATGGGATCTGCCGGTCAGCGCCCTGATGGCTGCAGCTGGATCCAGGAGAGCCACGCCTGGCACTGCCGGAAAACGGGAAAAGCTCCAGGCCTGGCCCTGGGGAGGCTCTGCAGGAGGCTGGCACTGCCCGGAGGAGCCGGGCGCTGACCTGGGCCACGTCTCTGTTGCAGGTGACAGTGAAGCCACCAGGACACGGCTCCTCCCCAGGCCCTGCGGCACCGGTTTGGGCATCCCAGTTCTGGGGGGGACATCCCCACCATCCATCCCAGTGGATCCCCACCATCCATCCCAGTGGATCCCAACCATCCCAGTGGATCCCAACTATCCCAGTGGATCCCCACCATCCATCCCAGTCAATCCCAGTGGATCCCAATTATCTCAGTGGATCCCCACCATCCATCCCATCAATCCCAGTGGATCCCAATGATCCCAGTGGATCCCCACCATCCATCCCATCAATCCCAGTGTTCCCAGTGGATCCCCACCATCTATCCCAGTCAATCCCATCAGTTCCAGTGGATCCCCACCATGCACCCAGTGGATCCCAGCCGCTGCTGGGGGTGGGGGAAGGTGGGTTTTAGCTCTGTACATAAATCTTATTTAAAGGCGGGAAATGCAAATCCTCAGGGATTCATTCCCTGCCATCCAGTCTCACATAGGAAAGGTTCTTTTGACGGTACAGCTAAATTATTGCAGTGGTTTCAAGTCTCTCCGCGCAGCTGCCGTTGGAGCAGGCAAATGAATTTCCCAAAGTCTACTTGAAGATTAGGAATGAGAACAAATCCCGTTTCCACGAGGTCGTTGCTGTTCAGGCCCACACTACATTTCAGCTCCCCCCCGTTGCCTCCTGGTACCGGTTCCCTGCTGGGACTCGTGGAATCCCAGCTCGAGGAATCCCTGTAAACGCTGGGAAGCCGGGCTGCAGGAACAGAATAAGCTCTTATTTATGGGGGAGCCGGCGCGGCCCAGCCCCGTTCCCGAGCCGGCTCCGCGGGGCAGGGGCGTCCTTTTAGTTCCTTTTTAAATCCAGGACTGCGAGGCCGTTCTGTACAGGATGACTTTGTAAAGAGTTTGATTAATAAAACCTCCAAAATAACGAACGGCACACAGCTCTGCTTCCCGGAGAGGGGATCTGGCTCAGCATCCAGCCTTCTCCAGCAGGGAGAGGGAGGGCACGGGATTCTCCAGCTGGGACACAGGTTGGGAAGCAGCAGGGAGCGAGCAAGACTGTGGTGGGCTCCTGGATGATGGATCCCATCGTGCTTCCCCGCAGGAGGGATGGAATAACCAGAGCAATGAGCAGCTTACAGCAGGTAGGGATAACGGGAGCATGAAAGGATTTATTTTCCTCCTGGCTTGTGGGCACTGCACGGAGGGAGCTGCCCCAGCCCCACTCCAGCAGCTGAGGGTGGGAAGGGTTCCTGCCAGTGGCACCTCAGGAATTGCTCCTGCCAGTGGCACCTCAGGAATTGCTCCTGCCAGTGGCACCTCAGGAATTGTTCCTGCCAGTGGCACCTGGGAAATTGCTCCTGCAAGTGGCACCTCAGGAATTGTTCCTGCCATTGGCACCTGGGAAATGGCTCCTGCAAGTGGCACCTCAGGAAGTGGTGCTGGAAGTGGCACCTGGGGAATTGCTCGTGCAGGTGGCACCTCAGGAAGTGCTGCTGGAAGTGGCACCTCAGGAATTGTTCCTGCCAGTGGCACCTGGGGAGGAGGAAGTGCCAGAAGCCCCGGCTGGGAGGAAGCGGAGGGGAAGCCCCCGGCAGGCTCAGCTCAGCTTTGGGACCGCGATGGGATCAAAGCCCGGTTCCTGTGTGGGAATGGTGCCAGGGGCAGCCCGTGCCACTGAGGCACCCTGGAGAGCTGCTCCGAGGCTTTCCCTCGGCTCTCCTGGCACTTGGCACGGCTGTGCCAGCCAGGGGACGGGGAAGGATCGCTCCGGATTGACCGGCTCGCGTTGAGGATGGAGAGCAGCCCCACAGGGATTGCTTGTTGCTGCTGCCGATTCCAGGTGCGGCACTGGGGCGGCTGCAGGGAACGGGGACCGCGCCAGAGCACGGCCCGAGCCGCGCCCGCCCTGCCAAACGCAGCCGGAGCGGCGCAGCCCGGAAAGAAGCACGAACCGGGAAATGTCTTCCTGCAGGAAACGCTCCCGTCTCGGCCCTGGCAGGCAGAGATCCTGCAGGATCTCAGCCTGGAGCTGCTGCTCCCGGAACTGCAGTGAATCAGACCAGAGGCCAGGAGTGGTTTCCAGAATTTGGCTTTACTTCGCAGTACAGAAATCATTTGGAGCCTTCAGGAGACACGAGAAGCACAGGCTCTGTCATGCCGATACCGCAGCGCCGTTTGGTCCATCCGAGAAGCCACCGGGGGACAGAAAATACTTCCACATCTTGCCTGCTCTGTAATTTGTTCTCTCAATTTTATTAAGATTAAAACACAAAGGAGCCTGAGGCACAGCTGTGTCCCAACCGATGTAAACGGGTTTAGAAGCTTAAGTGGAGGTTAAGTTCTGTGCCCAGAACGAAGCCAACATTTGCTGCTACAATAGGTGTGGGCTTTGTCCATGATACAACTTTGCCACAGAGTTAAGATTGATGGGAGAGACTTTTAGGGATGCTGTCCACAATAATGGAGTGCTCAGTTTCTATTTTCCTTGATATCAGGTTTGAGTGACATCAGCGTCACATCTACGAGCTCACCAGAAGCACAGGATTGTGAAGGATGTTTTACAAATGATTAAAAAGACAAGGTAAGACACAGCTGTCAATGAGTTATTTCAAATCTGCACCCACGTCTACGTCTGCAAAAATAATAATAATAATAGTAAGTTCAGTCTGCCTTTCGCTTACGAGGTTAGTCAGGAATATCAGTCAGGAATTTGCCAGATTCTGGACAGCAGCCCTACTAGAATGAAATAATTAACACATGATATCCAAAAAGGGAACATTACCAGTGCAGTACTCTTCAATCTCTCAGAGATGGGATTACAAAAGCAGGCCTTACAATATTGAATTTCGTACAGTGTTCATTAAGTTCCTTATATATTCATATTAGCCGATTTAAACTCCTCCTAATTAGAGACTCTCATTACTGCTGCTCCTCCTCCCCGTAGATGTCGTTCTTCTTGCGTTTCATCTCCTCGAAGTCGAACTCTGATCCCATCATCCTCTTATAAATATCTTTGATGTCGTCGCACGTCGTCTCGAAGTGGGTGGTGGCGTCGTAGGTGCGCGAGATGAAGATCTGGAAGCGGAAGCGGCGTTGGAGCCCCGAGCCGGAGCCTGTCCCCTCCCAGCCCGGCTCAGCCCCCACTCACCTGGCTCTCGGTTCCCGGGTCGGTCGGTGCGAACAGGTCGCTGATGCTCACGAACCTGGGGAAGGGAGAAGGAGCCTGGCTTTGCTTTGGAACGAGGACGGGCTCCGAGCGGGAGCGGTTCCACGCACGGGCAGCGCTCGAGGGGCCGAGCAAACTCGGCTCGAGCCGCTCCCGGCAGCCGAATGGCTCCAGCTGTCCCAGCAGGGGGACGGGGGCTGGCTGAGGACTCACTTCTGCTCGATGGGCTCCAAGAGGTCCAAGGCTGGCTTGATCTCCTTCTCCGGGTCCGCGGTCTCCACGGTGGTGCTGGCGATGGCGATGTACTTGCCCTGCGCCGCCACGTTGTGAGCAGAGGAGATCATGCACACGTAGATATCTGGGGGGACAGGACACGGCTGCAGCCCAAAACCTCCCCAGACCTGTCCCAAAACCTCCCCAGCCTCATCCCAAAACCTCCTCCAGCCTCATCCCAAAACCTCCTCAGCCCCATCCCAAAACCTCCTCCAGCCCCATCCCAAAACCTCCTCCAGCCCCATCCCAAAACCTCCTCCAGCTTCCTCCCAAAACCTCCTCCAGCCCTATCCCAAAACCTCCTCCAGCCCCATCCCAAAACCTCCTCCAGCCCCATCCCAAAACCTCCTCCAGCTTCCTCCCAAAACCTCCTCCAGCCCTATCCCAAAACCTCCTCCAGCCCTATCCCAAAACCTCCTCCAGCCCTATCCCAAAACCTCCTCCAGCTTCCTCCCAAAACCTCCTCCAGCCCTATCCCAAAACCTCCTCCAGCCCTATCCCAAAACCTCCTCCAGCTTCCTCCCAAAACCTCCTCCAGCCCTATCCCAAAACCTCCTCAGCCCCATCCCAAAACCTCCTCAGCCCCATCCCAAAACCTCCTCAGCCCCATCCCAAAACCTCCTCAGCCCCATCCCAAAACACTGCCCACATCTCTTCCCACTGCCCTGACACTTGGCACCCCCTGGATCATTCAGAGAACCTGCAGTGAGTCCATCCTTGCCCTACACGCTCTCATCTCCTGGCTGAGCAGCCTGGGCATGGGAGATCCCCACAATTCAGTTTCCCATGATGGCTCCCAAAATCTGGTGGGATTCCAGGCCAAACAACCCCTGCCCTCAGCCACCTGTCCCAGTCTGGGGCCCTTCCTGCCGCAGGTTCCTCACGAGGTTTTCCAACCACGGCCCCTCCCACGTGCCCCAGGTGCAGCTCAGCCTTGCTGGGCCCCGAGAGCCCCCGGAGCAGGGCACGAGGTGGCCCCGTTCCTGGGCGATGCTCAGCCGCTGCCGAGCTGCCCGGCACGCACCTGATTTCCGGTTGACCTGGTTCTGTGGAATGATGATCTGGCACGAGTTGGCATCGTTTGTGTTCTTGATGGGGTGGCTCAGGATGCAGATGACCCGGATCACCTGGCCCACCTTCGTCACGCGGTCCGACACGTAGCTGGGGTCGCAGATGAGCTGTTTGCAGCGAGCCACCTGAGCACCAACGTGGAAACGTCACCCAGGTCACGTCAGAAACGGTTTTTCCAGTAACAATTTACAATTCATCAATCTGAAGCCTCCAGGCTGCACACACTTTGGTCTCTGGCATGGATTGTCACCTCTGTCCCCGGCCAGGACACGTCATTCCCACCCCAAGGGACACGTTATCCCACCAGCAAGTGCTCAACTGTCCCATCAGTGCCCACTCCAAGCTGGCAGCATTCCCAGTTCTATCCAGCCAGGTGGTGGAGAAGCTGCAGC
This sequence comes from Motacilla alba alba, assembly GCF_015832195.1. Taxonomy (NCBI): domain Eukaryota; kingdom Metazoa; phylum Chordata; class Aves; order Passeriformes; family Motacillidae; genus Motacilla; species Motacilla alba. The sequence goes on along the minus strand of NC_052031.1, from coordinate 1,227,058 downwards.
AAGGCCACGTGCCAGCTGTCAGAGCAGCTGAGAGTGCCAAGGGCAGAGCTGGACACGAGGAGCAGCTCCCTTCCTGAATTATTCACTGCCAGCCCATGGAGACTTCATCCCAACTCCTGGAGCAGGGCTGCTGAGGGCTCTGGCCATCAGGACGCTGTGTCTTCAGCGAGCTGGCACAGGGACAACAGCCCCAGCCCAGCACATTTGGCCCTTGGGCTTAAAAAGGGTTTTCTCTGCTGTGATCAAACCCAAAAGGTGTGAGGTCTGAGGGGCAGGTGTGGGGAGGGGAGCAGGGAAGGAGGGAAGGGTCCGTACCTCCCCCTCAGACTTGACCCCGACCACTTTGCCGTTCTCTATGACGATCTCCTCGATGGGCTTGTTGAGCATGTAGGTGCCTCCATAGATTGCACTGAGCCTGCAACAGAAAATCCCTTCAGCACCTCCAGGGCTGGACTTGAACAGCCCTTCCAGCCCCCAGGCTCTGCTCCTCCTGGGTAAACCCCTCCTCAGACTTGAGCCTCCTCAAAATCCTCTGCTTAAACACAAGGGATGAATACAACATCAGCATCTCTCAGCAAATCCAGAGGTGAACAAGCCCACAAAGAAACAATCTCACGTGGAGGAACCACCTCTTAATTAAGTGAAAGAACCATTAAGGACCACAGCATTTTGTGCAGCATCACATTCTGGAAGCTCAGGCAGTGACCCCACACATCCAACTCCACTCCCCACTGGAAAGCCCAGCGCTCACCTTGCAAATCCCTGGGGCAGCTCTCCAAGGCCATAGAGGGGGTACAGGTAGGGGCTCTTCCCGTACCGAGCCAGTGACTCGCTGTACAGCTTAATCCTGTTGATTGTTTCTTGGCAGGGTTGATCTAGATAGCTGGGAAGGACAGTTACACCGTTTGGGATGTTTCCCAAAGCAGCGCTTCCGGAGAGCAAAACACCGACTGCCCACGAGGTTTCCTTCCCCTCCCTCCAGCTGCTCCTGGCAGTGCTGCCCTGGCAGTTCCCTTCAGGGAGCACTCGGTGGCACAAGTTTTCCTCAGGAACCCTCCGTGTTTGATATAACCAGTCAATCCCATCACAACCCCAAAGCCTGGGATTTGGGGGAGCGACTGACCGCCCCCACTTACTCATCAGTCCTGTAGAGAGCGAGGGCGTGGCCTGTGAAGTCAATGACGTCTTGGCCCAGGTCAAACTTCTTGTACACATCCCTCATGGTGGTTTTCTTGGGATCCACGCCCTCGAAGGTCCGCGGGTCGTTCTCGTCGAAGTTGGCCACGTACACCAGGAATTTCCTGAACCGGCGCTTCTCGAACAAACCCATTAAACCTAAAACCAGGGGGTTGACAATTCAGAACCAGGGTAATTCAGAACCAGGGTAATTCAAAACCAGGGGTTTGACAATTCAGAACCAGGGGGTTGAGAAGCGGGGTTTGTGAGAATTCAGAACCAGGGGTTTGAGAATTCAGAACCAGGGTTTGTGAGAATTCAGCAGAACCAGGGTATTGCAGAACTCAGATCCTCAGTGACTTTTGTGGCTTTTCCATTATAGCAGCGGGTAAGAACCCCCAAGTGTTCAAACAAGGAATGGTCTGGGTTGGAAAGGACCTTAAAGGTCCTTAGTTCCACCCCCCTGGGGACACCTCCCACTGTCCCAGGCTGCTCCAGCCCCAGTGTCCAGCCTGGCCTTGGACGCTGCCAAGGATCCAGGGGCAGCCACAGCTCCTCTGGCAATTCCATTCCAGCTCCTCCCCACCCTCCCAGCCCGGAATTCCTTCCCAAGATCCTGTCTAATCCTGCCCTCCTTCAGCCTAAGGCCATTCCCCTTTGTCCTGCCCCTCAAACCCCAAACACAAGGCTGGACAAGGCACCATTTGTGCACTTGCATTCTCCACAAATTGCAGAAGCGAGACTGGAAATGCGAGGGCAGAGCAGCACCTCCACTCCTGCCAGGATGAGTGTCTTGGAGACGTGGCCAAAGTGATGGAACTCCTGATTCCTTCAGCACCCAGGAATATCTGCCATGAGGAAGGCTCAGACCTACAGACTGGGGGCCTTAACTGCAGGAGTCACTTTATCATAAGGTTTTTTAGAGGTGCTGCTGAACATATCCCACATATGGAGCTCCTGGAACGCCCTGCAGATCCTGCTGGATTTCACCACACTGTTATTAGCTTTATTTGAGGAGTGAAATCTAAGTAGGCAACAATTAAGGTTTGAGGTGCCACACGTCAGAATTAGCCGTTCCAATTTGCCTGCAATGTTTTTCACACGCACAATTCCAACAAGGACATGACATCCAATATTTATGGCAGAGCTGGGGGCACGAGCCCCAGATGGAACCTCCTGAGGAAGGAAAACACTGCCAGGTTCTCAGCAGAATCTCACTGAACAGGCAGCTTGGAAGCTCCAAGAAAGCAGGGCTCAGCACGCCCAAGGCTCACACTGCAAGGGGGGTTTGAAGTCAAAGAGGTGCAGGAGAATCCTGAGGACGCTCCTTAACACCCAAGGAACATCAGGAATATCCCAAGGGATGGGTTTGCCTCTATTTAGGGGATTCAGAGGGAACAGAAAAGGTGCAGCTACTCACTGGAGGCCAAAGCTTCTGCCTCAGTGGAAGGAACTTTGTAGATCTTTCCTCCCTTGTAGACGAAGCTGCCCTCGATCACCTTGAAGTCCAAGTAACGAGTGACTTCTGTGTAGAGCAGCATCTTTACCAACTGACCTGCAAGGGGTTTGGCACAGTCAAACACAGACACAGCAGCTCCCAAGGCAACAAACCCCTCCCCGTGCTCAATTCCCACTGCAGGCTGAAGATAGGCTGGGACTAAAGCATCCGAGCCTTGGCTGGGATCCATCAGTTCTTCCACTGCAGCAGCCCTGAGCCAGGCACTGCCCCATCCATCCATCCATCCATCCATCATCCATCCATCATCCATCCATCCATCCATCATCCATCCTCCATCCATCCCTCCATCATCCATCCCTCCATCCATTCCATCCATCCAATATTTATGGCAGAGCTGGGAGCACAAACCCCAGATGGGACCTCCTGAGGAAGGAAAACACTGCCAGGTTCTCAGCAGAATCTCACTGAACAGGCAGCTTGGAAGCTCCAAGAAAATAGGCTCAGCAAACCCAAGGCTCACATTGCAAGGACTCCATCTCTCCATCCCTCCCTCCTTCCATCCATCCATCCATCCATCCATCCATCCATCCATCCATCCATCCATCCATCCATCCCTCCATCCATCCATCCCTCCCTCTCTCCATGCCCTGGTACTCCAGGATGAGACTGCAGCAGCCAGGGGCTGGCTTCAGGCACAGGGAGCTGGCCCTGCACTGGGAAGCACTTCCCTGACAGGGGGTTTGCTCCAGACCAGTCCAGTACTGGAGCACACGGATTCAAGGGTAGGGATTAGAAGGAATGACAGTGCCTGTCCTATTCCAGCACCCAGCACCAGCCCGAGGAGTATCTGGGAGCTCAGGGTCACTCACCATTAGCCATGAGGAATTTTGGAATGAGGTCCACGTTCCAGTCTCTTCCCCGCCCCATAGATTCTGGTGGAGTTCCCGGGAGATTAAATCTTTTGTAGAGCTTTGGAGAGAGAATACAGAACTTATTATAGCCCAGGAAATCTGTCTGGGTGTCATTCCTCCCACACATGGACACACTTTCCACCCCCACAGCTCCAGGCTGAACACAAGCTCTTCAGAGCCAGCTTCTGGCTGCAGTTCTAGCTGCAATCCGAGTTTGGAGCACACAGACACATCCAGTGAATTGTTACAGTAAGAAGCAGGCAGTGCAATTCTGCTCATCCAGGCTTTGGGAATTTATAAGCCTGATGAGTTGTTTAACATGGCATCTCTTAGTCCAATTTACAATTTAGCTGAAGAGTTTTAACACCCAGCTGTAGCAGCTCTGGAATGCTCCATGCTCAGATTCCAACCGGGAATTACAGGAAACAAGCACAACCCACCAACTCCAAACACCCCACACTGGCATCCTCCCCACTGTTACCAGCTGGGGACGTGGCACAGAACTTCCTCACTCAAAGGAAACCCTCAGAGTCACTCATGTGAAGCCAGCCCAAGGCTAAGTGGGATTAAACCCCTTCTGTGCCCAGGAAGGACACAGGGATGGGTGTCCCTCCACACTTACATCTTCCAGGGGTGTAATGGAAGCACTTTCCCCTCCATAGTAAGAGTTCCGATCCATGTGAAGGACTTTCTTTCCATTCACTGACATAATCCCGGAGAGGATGCATTCCTGCAGGAAGGAAAGGATGCAGGGGACAGGTCAGCTGCACTGGAGCCTCCTCCTTCCCATTTTCCCTAGGAGCATGTTCAGACAGCTCCATTGCAGCTGCACAGCCCTCTGCAAATGCACAGCAGCTGCCTCATCCAGAGTTCAGGCCCCTGCTGGAGGCAGATTAACCTCCTAATAAATCTACTGTCTGGTCTGGCCAGCCAAGCAAGGGGCCAGAGATTTGTGTGTAGGTTGGATCCCTGCACAACCACCACCTATCAGGGCTTCCCAGAGGAATTTTTTGGGAATTCCATGCACTGGAGCCAAAGGATAATCTGTCCTCTAAGGCACCAGCTGGCAGTTTAAGGATGTGCACAGAGAGGCAGCAGGAGAATGAAATCTTACCCGGACTTCAGTCAGTCTCCTCAGAACTTCAATTATTAATATTTGCCACACTGGGACACTCAGGATAATCAACAGCTTCTCTCAGAGAGCAGCATAAAGAATAAATGAAGGCATCTGGGTGCTTTATCAGCTCAGCTTTGCTCCCCTTGCTCTGTGCCCACTGAGGCTCCCTGGAGCAGCAGATCAGCTGCTGGGTGTGACCGCAGCACCACACGGAGCACACACGGGCTGCAGCACCAGCTCCGGCCTCGCACAACTCAATCCCCATAAAAACACGACTGCACCGGGCTGGCATTCCCCAGCCAAAGAGCTGAACAGAACCTTCAATGTTTGTGTGCTTAGGACAGCTTATCTTGGAGGCTTTACTGATCTTGCTCTGCCTCAGCTCCCTCCAGCAGCAGAATTCTGGCTGCAACTGAGCTCTCATTCATCACCACCACCTCTCTGGTAGGTCCTGGCCACATCTCACGTGATGGGTGGGGCTTGTTGGAGGGGGCTTGGAGCAACCAGGAGAAGGTGGTTTTTTAAGGTCCTCTCCACCCAAAGCACTGCAAACCTTTCATTGAGTTTGAAACCCTCACCCAGCTGCTGAGAGATGCCACCACTGCACATCTGACAGGACTCCTGCAGGCAGGCTGGCCCTCCTGCAGAGATGCGTGTCTCCAGGAGATCCTTCCTGTTTACTCCACAAGCACCTCAGGCAGGACTCTCCTCCTGTGTCACTTCCCCATCCCGTGGAGCGCTGGAAGTTCATTTCCAACTCCAGACTGACCAGTGCAGGTGTCAGGCAGGAAAACCACAACCACCAGGAGTTTCCCACTGTGGATTGTTTGTGTAAATCCTGACTCCGGTCAATCCTCGCTGAGAATCAACTTCCCAGCCACAGCAGCTCTCAGGGGCTGCTTTGTTCGAAGGTCAGACAGCTGCAGGTGCAGGGATTGCTGGCTGAGGATTTGCTGAGCTGGTGCTTCCAGGTGGCAATGGAAAAACCTTCTCTGTTGGGACAGCAGGGCACTGCTGGCCAGTCTGTCACCCCCCAGGATGTCACCAAAACCCAGCCAAGGACCTGAGGAGCAAAGCTGGAGCTGCCTCACACACAGCAAGGACGCTCTGAGTTCAGTCCCTGAAGTCATGGAAGATTTCCAGCACGGTGCCCACAAGGCTTCATGATCACCACGTGGACTGTGAGTAGTGAGCCACAGTGCTTCCCACAAAAGCTCTCCACGATCCATCAGCTCCTCCTTCCACGGTACCATCCTTCCAAGGATCCTACAAGGTCCCTCCTTTTTTCCCCACAGGCTGGAGCAAGCAGAGATCCTCCCAGCACACAAACCCCGTGTGAAGTCATTACTCAAGGCTTACAAGGGTGAGTAACCACAGGAGTAAAAGCGGCTACAGCGTTAATGATTAACCACACCCGAGGCAGGACTGTCACACCAAGGGCCCCATCACCAGCCAGTTACATTCACAGAGCTCCATGGCTGGACTCCTTGCTCTACCCCGTGATTTATCCCCCTGGAACATCTCCCAAAACCCTGGCTCAGCAGCTCGGCCAGATGGTGGCACAGGACTGCAAGTGTCCATGCTGGAGCTGAGCCACAAGGAAGCCGACCAGCAGTTCACAACTAAGTTACCAAAGGGAGGGATGGAGCTCCAGTAAAAGCTGTACAGGCCACATCCACTGCTCTGGATGTCAGCTGATTTCAGTCACCCACTTAACCTCCAAGCACTCCTTGCTCTGTCTTCCCAGAAGAGGGAGTGTGCATGCCTTGGAGTGAATTTGGGCACCAGCAGAAGACACAGGAGGCCTTAAGTTCCTCTCCACTCTTCTTCCACACCCACTGAACAGCGCCGTGGGGACTGAGGTGGAGCTATGACACTGCTGCTCAAGCCAAGGCTCGCTGAACGCTCTGAAATCCTGCACAGCCCTTCCAGGCCACTTCCCTCTGCAGCCATGACGGCCATGAAGCACCCGGGCTGCACAATGGATTTATCCTCCCAGCTCAGCAATTCCTTTGGATGCCGTGCTTGATGCGTGACGCTGTCATTTGGGTCAGGGAGCGAGGCAAACAAACGGCCTGTGCTGATAAGGGGAGGGCTGGGGAGAGTTTAGAGTGCAAATAAAAAGGGGAAGTGTCACAGTTCAAATCTGTGCATTTTCTGCTGTTTTATAAATGTCGCCACCAGCAAACAGGAACAGGGAGCAGCTGCTGACAGCAGCAGCGGGACACAGCGGGGAGAGCTCCGGGTATCCAGATCCAACAGAATCCATGCAAATTGCAGTCACGCTGCTACTACAGCGCTCTGCCTCAGCCAGTTCAGGTTACCAGCTCCCAGGAGCTCACGGTGCTGCTGAATGAACATCCATGTCTCTGCTGCAAATGGCCAGGGAACCAGGGAGAAGCCAGCACTGGGGATGTGGGGACAGCACATCCACTGGGAGTCCATGGAAATAAAAATAAGGAGTAACTTGGAGGTACTGGTGTTTCCTTGCTTGCTTAAGACCATCAGATCCTCCCTGGAGGGCAGGAGCTGCTCATGAGCGGACCTTGTGCGTGCAGAGGCCTTGAGGAATGGAGGGAAGCGAGGAGGTTTCCGTGGATTTTCTCCAAGTAGGGCGGCAGTTCAGAAAGGCTCAGACAGCCCGGTGGAAACTCCAGCCAGCGCCGCTCCTGTACCGGCACCGAGGGAGGATTGGGCACTGAGCAAAATCCCTTCGGCTCTGGGAGCGGGCGCTGGCACCGCCAGGCTTTCTTCGAAAGGCAGGGCTTGCTGTGGCCACAGAGTCACACAGCGGCTGGGCTTGGGAGGGAGCTCGGGAGAGCCTGGCTCCAGCCTAGGCAGGCTCACCTGCAGCAGTGACACGGGCAATTCCACCTCTCACCGCCCGACCCACGGCTCTGCTCATCCTCCAACTGCCAAAACAACTCCCCACTGCACCGTAACAATCCCCCTGCTCCAGGGGATGATGCAAAGGACACACTCCAGCTTTCCCTAGCAAAGGAAGAAGCTTTTTCCTCCTAAGCCATTCCTCCACCTCGAAGGAAGAGCCTTGAAGGGGATGAAAGCAGCTGGGAAAGTTGGGTGTCCCCTCCATGGTCCTCACAGTCCCTCTGAGGCTCTTCAGGCCACGAGGCCTGGGCCTGTATGAATAAATGCACCCTGAACCCCGAGTTTGGCTCCTCTGCTCCTACAGAAAGTGAATCTGTATTCTTGTGGTGGATTTGAATAGCTTTAACAGGGGGAGCCAGCTGGCAGGTAAGAAGCTTAGTTCAGCCTGCAAAGAGTGAAACCTCAGCAGGAGCACAGCATTCACCTACTGGGGCTCAGCTGGAGGGTTTAATCATCCCCAAAATTCACGGAAAATAACTCTGTAGAAGCAGGGAGGGCAGATAACAGAGCCCGTCCCCAGGCACAACATCCCACTCTGAAATAACCCAGTGAGGAAGTACAGCCACTCCCACAGCAGAGAGATGGAAATGACAGTGGGCTGGGAAATTACGGTGAACTGAGAAGAGAGGTGTGAAAATACAGCCACGAGGAGCTCTCCAGTCTGTGGCCACTGCGCCAGATTAAAAACCAGTCTGTGCAGTAGGTCTGCAGGAAGATGATCCCTAATCTGCCACACATGATGCACACAGAGAGCCTAAGACAGGGACCTTAAAGCTATTAAAGCTCCAGCACCCTGGAGAAGCCATTCCCACCAGGAACGAGGCAGCTGGAAGATCCACCAGCTCCCATGCAGCCAGACCCACCAGGGACTGGCACTTCACACTGATCCATGCAGGAGGGAGCAGGAGGAGCCACGGAGCTCACTACAGCTGGTGAAGGCTGAGGGATTGTAGCAGCAGTAACTCAGGATTATTTGTCCCCACAGGGCTAAGACACATCCCAATGTCTCTGATTGGCACACAGAAGGGAAAAGCTGAAATAGTTTGAGTGCAGTAATCCCAGTCCTAAAGCTGCCTTTAGTCCTCCGTGACTGCTGAGGAAGAGATTAACACCTGAAACATTCATGCTGCACTTCCAGATCCGTGCCAGTGGAATTTACGCGTGCACTCACCGGCCCCACAGACCCAACCAGAACGACCACTACAATGGATGCATTTGTGCCCTTTCACAAAGCCTCCGACCACTCGATCTTCCTCTTCAAACCAACAACTGAACTTTCCCTTTGGAAAAGGGAAAAAACCTCCAGATCAGCAGCAGAGACACAACCTCAGAGCTACAGCAGGGGCCTGATGGGGCTCCAGCAGCAGAATCCAGAGCAGCTGGAAGGAAAGGCTGGTTGCAAACATCACCAGAACCTCCATGCCAGCTCCTCTGGAAAAGGAAAGAACTGGACGTGTTTCCAGCTCCTTCTCCTCAGGTGCCACAGGGACCAGGCTCCTTTTTCACTGCTACCAAAGCTGGAGGAGCAACCTTCAAGCTTCATCTGAGAGCAGGAGAGTCCTTCAGCCCAGCCTGATCCAGCTCTGCACTCGCCAGCCACAATGGCTGAGCCAACACCAGGAATTCTGGGATGGCTGCACCAGCACCTCTGGTTTCCATTCTTTTCCACACGAGCTGCTCAAGACAAGACGAAGTCCACCCTAATTGGTATTTCAGAGGCAAAGCCAGCACACCAGAAGCAAAATACGAGCTCCTGGATATTCCCAGGCTCTGGAGTTTGGTCAGCACACCTTAAAATACGGCCCTAATTTATTCCTTTTAACTCAAGCGCTGCTCATTAGCAGGAGCTTGTCTTAAAAGTGATTTCACAAGAGGCCTTTTGTCAAATTTACACTGGCATTTGTCAGTTTGAGATTAAGCCCTGCGTTCACCAACTTGATACCCCGCTCACACTAAAGCATAAATTAACATTTTAATGGAGCTCGATCTATTGGAGGCCCCTTCAGTACAAGCTCATTATATTTCACCTCCCCAAAAGTCCCTTTCCCCGCTTTGCTGAGCAGGGGCAGGCCTCAGGACACATTCCAGCTTTCCCTAGCAAAGGGAAGAAGCCTTTTCCTCCTAAGCCATTCCTCCACCTCAAAGGAAGAACCCTGAAAGGAACAAAAGCAACTGGGAAAGTTGGGTGTCCCCTCCAGCAGACACCTTAATACATTTCCTTTGTGCCACCTTCCAGGTGTGCCACCCTTCTCCCCAAACCCAAAAGAGGGGGGTGACAATCCAGCTGTGCCTTCGGTGGGGTCATGTGAGCAGCCCCGTCAATCACAGCACCCAAAGCACGGCAGGAAACGCCTGGATTCCGCTTTAATCTCCGTGCCCAGGGAAAGTGGGGTTGCCTCCCGGGCAAGCCCAAAGAGATGCCTTTGTCCAGCCACCTTTCCCCACCGACAGGAGGGAACAAAAGCAGGAAAGGCCAGTCGCACAAGGAGGAAAACCTTTCCACCATATTGGATTTTCTTCCCCTCTTTCCCCAAACAATGCCTCGCATTTGGAACCTGCAATCCACCCTCCCGTGCCATCTCCCGGCCTCCAGGGATGCAGGAACGGGAGAAATCCTCCCGCAAACCTCGCGGGCAGCGGCACTGCCATGTTTTTTTAGCCCAGGGCTGCCTGCGGTGCGGGCTGCATCCTCCACAATAGGACAAAGCCCCACCAGGGCTCATTCCCCTCCCTCCGCCGCACCCCCATCAGCTGTCAGCTCTCCTTAGGGATCACCGGGATGCAGCGACATCGCAGGAAAGGGTTGTTTGTTTTTTTTTTTTGGGAGGGGGGAAAAAGGGAAATTTGACAGGCTCGCCAGCCTCCCATCCCCCTCCTGCTGCAGTCAGGGCTGGATGGAGCCGAAGGCTGCAAAGGCGGAGCGGGAATGGGGATGGAGAGGGGGGGGATAACCACGGCTGCCTCCACCCTGCACGGACCTGCAGCCACGTTGGGTTTGTGGTACGGGGGGGCGGGGGAAGAGATGCGTGAATGGAAAAAAAAAAAAAAAAAGGTAATAATTTAAAAAAAGAAATGAAAGGCAATAAATGCCCGTCGGCGTTTTATTGTCCGAGTCTCCCCACGCCCTCCCTCCGCAAAACAACCGCATTTCCTGGGGCCCCCTGGGAACGGCGGGGATCGGGGACGGGGGTATATCCAAACACGAGGAGCTGTTGTAAAATACACACATAAATCATACAAAAACCCCACCCCGGGGTGCAGTTAGGGATGGGGAGAAAGATCCAGGGTGGGGATGGGATTGGAGCTGCGGGATGCAGTGAGAATCAATGATGGGGAAATGAGCCAGGGGTCCCCCGGGGGGGGTCACACGCACCAGACCCCCGGGGTAATGTTGAGGGGCGGAGGGGGAGGATCCCAGGCTGGGCTGGAGATGAATGGGAAAGGATCCAGGGTGGGGGTGGGACTGAAGCTGAGGGGGTGCTGTGATAATTAATGATACGGGAAAGCACCCAGGGGTCCCCCAGGGGGTCACATGCACCAGACCCCCGGTAATTCTGGGGAAAGGGACAGGGGGAAGAATCCATACAGAGGCGGGGGGGCTACGATGGACAGGTGACAGGTGAAGAAAACGACCTGAATGGGCCGAGTGGGGTGATAATCAGGCGAGAGACTGGGGAGGGGACCGCACGGCCTGGGGGAGGGGATAAAGACCCGAGCGCCCCAGGCGGGGGGGGCTCAAATCCAGGCTGGGGGGGGGGGGGGATGATCAGCTGATAGACGGGCAAGGGACAGCGGCGCCGGGGTGGGTGAGAGATGGGGAAGGGGGTCAGCCGCAGGAGCCGGGGGATGGCAGAGGGGGGGCGGCGGGGCGGGGCAGGGCGGCGGCCGCCCGCAGCAGGCCCGAGGCGCGAGCGGGCGGCGGCTGCTCCTCACCGTGAGGCCGGTGCCCAGCACGATCACGTCGTACTCCTCATTCATGGCGGCGCGCGGTGTCTCGGGGGTCTCTCGGCCGGGGCTGAGGCGAACCGGGCGCTACGCGGGGGCCGCGGGAGCGCGAGAAAATGGAGCCGCCGCCGTGAGGGGACCGCGCCGGGAGGGGCGGGGCCGGGCCACCTGCGCCCCGCCCACGCGCCTGCCGATCACAGCCCAATACGCCACGCCATTGGCCGGCGGGGCCGTCACTCAAGAGGCGGGAGCGGTGCGCGCGCGAGCGGCGCTGCCACCGTGGTGGGGGCGCGGCGCGCATGCGCAGTTCCATGGCCGCCCCTACGGGCTCGGACTGGGCAGGGGGGAGCCTTTAAATGGGGGGGGGGGGGGGGGTCCTAAATTTGGGGGCGCTCCTTAATTTATGGGGTTCCCTAATCTGGGGGGGACTTCAGTTTACAGAGCCCTCAATTTGGGGGGGTTGTTAATTTGGGAGATTCCTCAGTTGGGGGAGTCCTTTATTTGGGGTGGTCTCAGTTTAGGGGGGCCCTTTAATTGGGAATTTCACGGATTCTCAGTTTGGGGGATTCCTCAGTTCAGGGAATTTCCTCCACTTGGAGAAGGGCCTTCGATTTATGGGGGGTTCTTTATTTGACCTAGGTTTGGGGGGTGCTCAGTTTTGGTGGGCTCATTAACCTGGGGGTTCCTCTATTTAGGGTATTCAGCAGTTTGGGGGAGTTTTCAGTGAAGGGGAAATCTCCATTTAGGGGCTCCCCAATTTGGGGGTTTTACCTCAATTTAGGGGTGGCTCCTCTATTTGGGGGGGTTCTTAATTTTGGGGGAACCTCTCATTAGTGGGGATACAATTGAAGGGGGTTCTCTTTCTGGGGGGAGTCCCCTCTTTGGGGGGATCCTTAATTTCAAGGGGATCCTCAGTTTGGGGAGGTCCTCAGTTTAGGGGGTTCTCTGGGGAGCATCCTCAGTTGAGGGAGGTCCTTAAATTAGGGGGGGCTGACAATTCAGTGGGGTCTTTGAGGGGTTCCTCAGTTTGGGGGTTCCTCAGTTTAGGGGGGGTTTAACTGGGCCCCCCCAATTCCTCCACATCTGGTGCTTTTCCATCCCATCCCAGGCACCCCATGAACCACTTTTAATGGGAAATTTGCTAACTATCCCAACAAACACCCCTAATTAGGCTGCATTCCTACTTCCTAAAACCCTGTTTTGGGAAAAACCAGGAAGGAAAATGTTTTGGGGGAAAAAAAACAGGAAGGAAAAGTTTTGGGAAAAACCAGAATTCCCTGGGGGAATTCTGCTGGCATAAAGCTGAATCCACGTTCCTTTTCTAACCCTCAAAATAATTCACATTCCCCTTTGAGTTTTGAAGGTGCTGCCATGTTTTGAAGGAGTTTCCCCTTTGTGTTTCCATGGATATTTGGGAACGTTCCCAGTGGTTTTTCTCATCAGCAATATTGGGAGGACACAGCCATTCCATGGCTTCTTAAAAGGATCAAAAGTGGGAATGAAGCAGCCCCTTGCATTTCCTGCTGTCGGGAGGCCACAGCTGGATTTATGGAATTAGGGATCCCCAGATCCTTCCATTTTTTAATTCCTTTTGGAGGAATAAAATCATTTCCTCACCCACCCAGGGGCTGATCCAAAATTGCTGCTCCAGGGACAGCAAGGTGGGAATTTCCCACTCAAACCCAGCCATGGTGCACACCTTAACTCACTGCCTTCCTGATTTTTAACATCTGCCCTCCCCAAAAAAGCAGAATTCCACGTGCTTTGAACTCCTGGCATCACAAACAGGCAAGGACACGGCAGTTTTGGATGGAATTTATAATTCCAGCTGCTCTTACCTTGCTGGGTGTTCCTGACTTCCAGTCTTATTGGGATTTCAAGTTTATCAGTGCTGGGAATTGCCCAGCATTCCAGCCTGGGATAAAACTCCTCCTCGTTTCAGTCTGATCCAGAGATCCCCGATGTCCTCTCACAAGGCTGAGGCCACAGCTGGATTTATGGAATTAAGGATCCCCAGATCCTTCCATTTTTTAATTCCTTTTGGAGGAATAAAATCATTTCCTCACCCACCCAGGGGCTGATCCAAAATTGCTGCTCCAGGGACAGCAAGGTGGGAATTTCCCACTCAAACCCAGCCATGGTGCACACCTTAACTCACTGCCTTCCTGATTTTTAACATCTGCCATCCCAAAGAAAGCAGAATTCCACGTGGTTTGAACTCCTGGCATCACAAACAGGCAAGGACACGGCAGTTTTGGATGGAATTTATGATTCCAGCTGCTCTTACCTTGCTGGTATTCCTGACTTCCAGTCTTATTGGGATTTCAAGTTTATCAGTGCTGGGAATTGCCCAGAATTCCAGCCTGGGATAAAACTCCTCCTCGTTTCAGTCTGATCCAGAGATCCCCGATGTCCTCTCACAAGGCTGAGATCCCACTACAGATTCCTGCAGGTTTTGGGATCAGCTGTGGGCTACAAAAAGGGTTCAAAAGGTTGATGCAGCTTCAGGAGTCTCTGTCCTACCCAAAGAGGTCCAATTAAAAATTAAATTGCAAATTAAAGCAATTTAAGGGATCAGTGGAGAGCAGGTCCATGAAGAGCTAGAAAATCCATGATCCAGGTGGATCTTCTCCGTGGGGACGTTCAGGGTGGGGAAATTCCCAGGAGAAGCCACGAGGATCCCTGGAAATGGCACTTCCCTTGGATGGTTCTGTTTCAGGGAGCTGCAGAGGAAGAGGTGAAAGAAGAAAATAAATTTATAACCATGGACCAGAACAGGAATGTGATAAAAACATGGAATTGTTTGGGTGGGAAGGGACCTTAAAGATCATCTCATTCCAAAGGGCAGGGACACCTTCCACTATCCCAGGCTGCTCCAACCTGGCCTTGGACACTTCCAGGGATGGAGCAGCCACAAATTTTTTGGGAAACTCGTGCCAGGGCCTCCCCAGCCTCTCAGGGAAGAGCCCAGACCCAACACCTCCATCACCTTTTGAGATAATCCTATTGAAAACATTTCTCCTAATCTGCTCCCAGTTGCCCAGCTTGGCTCCTCTGCTCAATTTGGGGTAAAAATCCTCAGTTTAGGGGGGGTTCTTTATTGGGGGACAGACCTAGGTTTGGGGGCTGCGTAGCTTGGGTGGGCTCCTTAACCTGGGGGGGGGGGGTTCTCTATTCAGGGTATTCATCAGTTTGGGGGAGTTTTCAGTCCTGGGGGGGATCCTCCATTTAGGGGTCATCAATTTGGGGGGGCTTTCTCAATTTGGGGGGGGTTTTCTCAGTTTAGGAGGGGATCCTCTGGGGGGATTCTTAACTTTGGGGGCCCTCTCATTAGTGGGGGATACAACGGAAGGGGGGGTTTCTCTATTCAGGGTATTCATCAGTCTGGGGGAGTTTTCAGTCCTGGGGGGGATCCTCCATTTAGGGGTCTTCAATTTGGGGGGGGTTTCCTCAATTTGGGGAGGGTTACTCAATTTGGGGGGGGGGGATTTTCTCAATTTAGGAGAGGATCCTCTGGGAGCATTCTTAACTTTGGGGGTCCTCTCATTAGCAGGGGATACAATGGAAGGGGAGGTTTCTCTATTTAGGGTATTCAGCAGTCTGGGGGAGTTTTCAGTCCTGGGGGGAATCCTCCATTTAGGGGTCCTCAATTTGGGGGGGGGGGGGTGGTTCTCAATTTAGGGGGTTTTCTCAGTTTAGGAGAGGATCCTCTGGGGGGATTCTTAACTTTGGGGGTCCTCTCATTAGCGGGGGATACAACGGAAGGGGGGGGGGGGGTCTCTTTTTGGGACAAGCCCCCTATTCGGGGGATCCTTTGGGGATTCTAATCAGCCGTTTGCCTAAACCTGGCAAGGAATAACCACCGTACCCGCATGAAAAAGGAGCAGGTTCCTCTTCTTCAGGAGCTGGCTGGTGTTCCCTGGAAGAGCTGGACGACATCAGGCCTCCTGGCCAGCTGCCGGGCCAGCGTCCCCGTGGTGTCGGGGCCGTCGCGGAGCCCGGCGCGCAGCAGGGTCCCCGCGGCCTCGGCGCGCTGCCCGCCGCTGGCCACGTGCAGGGCTGGGGACACAACACCACCCGGGGTCACCTCCTGGGGTCACCTCGTCCTGCTTTGCAGGAAAACGGGGTTCCCGCGGCGTGGGGTGATTTGGAGGGGGTCCCAGGATGAGGGGAAGAGATGAGGATTTTTGGGTTTATGTTTCAGGTTGATTTATTGTATTGTGATATGTATGATATTAAAAATGTTGTATTAAAACTAGACTGAAAGAACAGAGAGAGGATTCATCAGAAGGCTGGAAATAGAAAGGGATGAATAACAAAGGCTTGTGACTAAAGTCTGACTTAATGCACCCTTGATTGGTTATTAAGTAGAATTAAGCAGAAACACCTCGCATGGACCAATCAAAGAAGCACCTGGTGCATTCTATAGCAGCAGAAAGTTATTATTTACATCTTTTTCTTTTTGAGATTCTTTAGCTTCCCAGGAGAAGAAAATCCCAGCAAAGGGTTTTCATAAAATATGTCTGTGACACCCATGGGAATAAACAGATGGAGGGTGAAAAATGAGTTTTGCCACTGTGGGACTATGGAGTGGTTTGGGTTTTTGGGGTCTTTGAGTCTGATCTTAAGGATCATCCAGTTCCACCCTCCTGCCATGCATCCTTCCACCATCCCAGGCTGCTCCAAGCCCCAGTGTCCAGCCTGGCCTTGGACACTGCCAGGGATCCAGCTGCTCTGGGAATTCCAGCCCAGCCCCTTCCCACCCTCACTGTAAAAAACCTTCCTCCCATCTAATCCAAGGGAGGCATCCTGATCCCCCTGGATAATCCTGACGTGGATGAGAAGCTTCCCAAGGACGCAGTGACCCAAACCCAGCCAAGGAGGAGCCACAGGAAAAAACATGCCAGGGTTGGATGAGCTCAGCAGGGCTCGGATTTAGTCACTGAGGGGGCGGAGGGAGAGATGGCACTGCTAAAACATGGCTTTAACCAAACCCAGGGCTGGGGAATTCGCCAATTTTGGCAATGGCCAAAACAAATTTGTCTTATTTCTTTCATTTTAATTAATTTATTTTTTTTGGGGGGAGATGCTGATGCAAGATCTGCCTGAGCCTTTCCCGCTGGGAATGCCGACTCTCCGGCATCGCTATAGCAACTCCATTTCCGTGCCAGCTCTCTGGTATTATTTGCTCATCAGCCACTTCCAGGCTGTTTGCTGAGGAATTGAGGCTGGAGAACTCAATCCTCGTGTTTGTCCATCCAACCTGCTTCCAACAGGACCATTCCAGCCAAATATGATGAGGAAGAGGCAGCATCGGAGCTCCTCAGGTGAAAAATCAGCAGGAAATTCCCAATTTACATCTCTGTTCTTCCCCAAAGGGAAAAGCTCCAGCAGAAATTCCAGCAGATTGAAAGCCAGGGAATGCAAAATGCCCAAAAAAACCCTGGGTGATCCCTCACACTGCTCCCAGAGCAAATGTATCCATGGATTTGGCACCCTTGCATGATGAGGTTGGGATGTGCTTATGGAAGGTCTTGATGTCACACAAAGCTTGGAAAACCAGCTTGGAATTCTCACCAGAACGGCCCTTCCCATCCTTGGCCTGGAGATCAGCTCCGAGGGACAGCAGGGTCTGGATGGTGTGTCCATGTCCTTCCTGCAGAACGAGGAATTTGGGATCAGCTCCGTGCTTGGATCCATCC
Source organism: Motacilla alba alba (assembly GCF_015832195.1). NCBI lineage: Eukaryota > Metazoa > Chordata > Aves > Passeriformes > Motacillidae > Motacilla > Motacilla alba. The sequence continues at coordinate 1,209,859 of NC_052031.1, read as the reverse complement.
CTAACCTGGGATTGCACAGATCTGCCCTGTCCTGGTCAGGTCTGGGGGCACCAGGAGCTCCAGAGGATCCTGGAGCAGATGGAAATCAGGCTCAGCTGCCTTCAGATCAGACCCATGAGGCAGGAACTGTTATCCCATGGGAACTGGCCACAAAGGTGCCACCAGGCAGCTTCCTGACATCCCAGCATGGCTTGGGCTGGAAAAAATCCTTAAAAGATAATCAAATTCCAACTCCAAACATGGCCAGGGACAACTCCCACTGTCCCAGGGTGCCCCAATCCTTCCTTGGGCACTGCAGGGATGCAGGGGCAGCCCCAGCTGCTCTGGCAATTCCAGCCCAGCCAGGAATTCCTCATGGCCAAGATCCCATCCATGGCTGCCCTCTGGCACTGGCAGCCATTCCCTGTGTGCTGTCCCTGCAGGCCTTGTCCCCAGTCCCTCTGCAGCGACCCTGGAGCCCCTGCAGGCCCTGCAATGTGCTGGAAGCTCTCCCTGGAGCCTTCCCTTCTCCAGGGGAACATTCCCAGCTCTCCCAGCCTGACATTGGATCCATCTCCTCTCCAAGACATTCCTGGGCCCAGGGCCTTCACTTGGAATCTCAGGAAGCCATGAAGGGTCTCCCTTCCCTTCTCCTCTCTTTTCCATCCCCATTTCCCATCAAAATCCCTCGGGATGGATTCTGAGTGTCCCAAATCCCAGAATCCCAGAGCAGTTTGGGTGGGAAGGGACCTCAAAGCTCATTCCAGGGACACCTCCCCTGTCCCAGAGTGCTCCAATCCTTCCTTGGGCACTGCAGGGATGCAGGGGCAGCCCCAGCTGCTCTGGCAATTCCAGCCCAGCCAGGAATTCCTCATGGCCAAGATCCCATCCCAGGTATCTCTCCTGGAGCCCCTTTAGGCCCTGGCAGGGGTCTCTGAGGTCTCTCCAACGTTGAGTTTCAAATCCCTCCAATTCCCAGGGGATCTGGAGTTGATTTTTCCAAGGTTATTCCAGCTCCAGGAGCAGAACCTGTTGCTGATCTGGGCTGTTGCTCATCTGCCTCCCTCAGGCACTTGCATTTCCCAAAGGATTCCTCCAGGATTTGTGATCCCCTGGGAGAAGACCCAGCCAGCCACAATCCACTGTGTCCTCCCTCCTTCCTCTGCCAGGAGCCAATTTCAAATTCCACAGGGAAAAAGCCAGCACAGCCCCCACCTCCTTCTACCCTGCACAGGCTTTTCCAGAAATAAATCCTTTCTCCCTAAATAACAAGCCTGATTTTGGAATGACATCCTCAATGCCATGAATTAGTCTTTGTCCTGCAGCCTGGGAATGGAAAGCTCTTATTTTCATATCCCACTTCACCCTCTCCTTTTCCCTGTTCCCATAGGATTCCACAGCATCTTCCCTGATCCCGAGGCTCCCATTTCCCTGCAAACCCAATTCCATGGCAAAGCCACCGAGCCAGGAACTGCTGCAGCTCCCACAGCCCTGGCAGCAAATCGAATTTAAAAAATAACTTGATTTTCATGCGTTTATAAATGCAAAAGAATAAGAAAAGAGAGAGATAAAAACACAACCCACCAGGCAAACACATGGTGCTGTAAATACAAAGTGACACCGAGCCTGGGGAGGGAAGGGAGAGAATCCCATCCCATCATTCCCAAATCAGCCAGGAGCTGGGATTTTCTCCAAGGCACATTATATTCCCCCCAGAGCCTTGCTGTTCAACGTACCCTTGGCAACCAGAAGGGCTTTGAACGTGGCTTCTGGGAGCAGGAGGCCAGGAAAATGGGAGAAAGGGCTCCTTTGTGGCATGGCCGGATGGTGCCAGCATTCCCAGGGAGTGGCACGGATGGTTTTGTAGGAGCAGGGCACTGGGATGAGGTTTTATTCCCACTGCAAGGCTCTGAGTGCTGTTAAAATCCTGGGTTTAACATCTCTGGATGTGAGCAGGGACATTCCTGTGCTGCCAGCTGGATGCCAGGAGGGATCCTGGTCAGCAGGGAAGTTTTGGGATCTCCTCTGCATTCCCAGGTGGTTTTGTAGGATCAGGACACTGGGATGAGGTTTAATTCCCACTACAAGCCAAAATCCTGGGTTTAACACCCCTGGATGTGAGCAGGGACATTCCCGTGCTGCCAGCTGGATGCCAGGAGGGATCCTGGTCAGCAGGGAAAGTTTTGGGATCTGCTCTGCATTCCCAGGGAATGCTGCAGGACCCACAGCTCTGCACCCCACACAGGCTGGGAGGAGGAGAAAGCTCCAGTTATTCTGGAATTCAAAACAATTCTGATGTGAAGGACACAGATAAAGTTCTGGGAGCTCCCCCCACCTTCCCAGCTTTCCTTTCCCACTTCTGGACGTCTCCTATCCGTCCTCTGCAGGCAGCTGGACACAAACATGGAATTCCTGGGGTGGGAAGGACCTCAAAGCCCCTCCAGTGCCACCCTGCCACAGACAGGGACACCTCCCAGTGTCCCAGGCTGCTCCAGCCTGGCCTGGGGCACTGCAGGGATGCAGGGGCAGCCCCAGCTGCTCTGGCAATTCCAGCCCAGCCAGGAATTCCTCACTGCCAAGATCCCATCCATGGCTGCCCTCTGGCACTGGCAGCCATTCCCTGGGTGCTGTCCCTGCAGGCCTTGTCCCCAGTCCCTCTGCAGCGACCCTGGAGCCCCTGCAGGCCCTGCAATGTGCTGGAAGCTCTCCCTGGATCCTTCTCCTCTCCAGGTGAGCACCCCCAGCTCTCCCAGCCTGGCTCCAGCCCTGGAGCAGCTCCATGGATTCCTCTGGACTCTCTCCAGCAGCCCCTCCTCCTCCTGCTGTTGTCCCCAGGGCTGGGATCAGGTGGGATCTCACCTCAGCAGAGGAGAAGAATCCCACCCTCACCCTGCCGCCCCCATTTCGTTTGATGCCCAGAAAACAGGGAATGGGACTGGTCAGGAGCAGAGCATGAGCCAGGAAGGCAAATCCTCCATGGTGGCCAACACCTGACCCAGCCTGGTTTAGGTGCCTGGCACAGGCTTTTCCCAGGGAGTTTGGGAGCAGGGACAAACCTTGGCTGCGTAGTGCAGGGCTGGCAGCTGCAGGGACGTCGCTCTGCCGTTGACATCCACGCCCAGCTCGGACACCAGGAACTGGATGGAGCCATCCTGGGCTGTCACAGCTGCCCTGTGCAGGGCCTGAGCACCCAGGGCATCCACAGCCGTGGGACAGGCCTGCAATTAAGGAATATCATGGAAATAACGCAAAGGGCACTCATCCCAAATGAGATCAGCACCCTCTGGCAGCACCAGGAAACCTCCACAAGGTTTCCCATCTCTCCCACCCTCAGTCCCTGGAATGTGGAAAACCACAACAAACTTCCCAAACCTCCCAATCCAGAAAACAGGATTTCCTTTTCCTTAGGAAATCCAGGATCTGAGCAACACCTCTGGGAGAATCAGCCATGAGCCATCCATCCCAACCAGCTGGGATCATGCAGCAGTCACTCATCAGTAAATTATTGATTGCAGTGCTCTGGTTCCTGCTGTGCACAATTGGCTCCAATGGCATTCCCTGGAGGAAATCAGGGATTTTTGGGAGCCAGCACAGGAGCAGGAGCTGCCAGGAGAGAGGGAGGAGCTCTGGATAACTCATGGATGGACATTTCCACATTATCCATGGCCACTAGAGCCTCCACACCGAGTCCTGGCATTCCAAGAGCTGCTTTTGGCTCTGCCACAGCTGCCCCTGGAGCACTGGGAATGTCCTGTCCCCTCCTGCCACTGCCTGCTGTCACATCCCACTCCACCAGCTCTGGGGACACGTTTACCACAAAAGCTGTGGCCATCCCTGGATCCCTGGCAGCATCCAAGGCCACTTTGGGCAGGGCTTGGAATCACCTTGGCTAATGGAAGGTGTCCCTGCCCACGGCAGGGGTGGAATGAAATGATTTTGAAGGCCCTTCCAACCCAAACCATTCCACGATTCCTGCCCCAGGAGCCAATTCCTGATGACCTCACTCAGCCAAATCCTTCTCTTCTCCAGGGGGAATTTGCCTTTTGACACGATTTCTCTCTTTACAAGTTGGAAACTCGCTTCCTTCCCTCCAGTGGCGTGGCTCACGTGTCCTGGCAGCCCTGGCTCCCTCCTGGGAGAGGCAGGGAGGGGTCCTGGCACCCACCTGGTGTTTCTCCAGGAGCAGCCGGGCGATGCCGACGTGCCCGTTCTGGAGCGCGTCCATGAAGGGAGTGACCCCACAGCTGTCCCTGCTGTCAGGTTGGTACTGGCACCTGCAAGTGAGAGGAGAAAAGAACCAGGACAGAGCTGTGGGCAGCTCCAAAATCCTTACGGAGGGAGACTCTCAGCAGCTGGGATTGACACTGGAATATATAAAGCTCATCCACAGACCATGGATAAACCTGTCCTGGTGTTTTAGGGCCTGGGGAATGATGTGTGGGGTTTTTTTGGGATCAGAGATCTGGTTCAGCTCTCTTAGGCTCTACAGATCATTTATAATTCCCTTTCTCCTGACCTGAGGGTTTCCAGAAGGGACCAGGTGTGCACTGGAAGCAGGGAATAACCAGATCTTCATGGAATGATGTACAAAATCAGAGCCCACCTATCTCATCCAGGTTAAACTCCAGTGAGATGAGAGACAACTGAATTAAAGCCGGGCTCAGATCACAGAGCTGTTTATGCTGGGCCAAGCATGGATGGGTTGGGATGAGCTGTGATTCCCAGGGAAAGCTGCTCCTGCTCTGGGAAGGGAGAACAGAGAAAGGGAACAGAGCTGCTTTAAAGCCACTTCCCAGCAATTTCCCAGGAAAACAAGGATAAGCCCAGCCTAGGGAAGCTGCTTTGGTCGTTGGGAATGAATCAGCAGGGAAAACAAAGCCAGGGCTGAGTTACATAACTGGGATTTGTGTCACAACCAAGAGGGAGCCCATCCCCAGGGAATCCTTGTCTCTTCCCCAGCTGGGAAAAACCTGGAGCACGAGGAGCCAGCCTCGGGATGGAGGGCAGGGCAGCTGTGCTCTGCTTCCCCAGCGGAACAGCACAAACATCCTTTGTGTCCAAATCCTGGCAGGGAATGGGAGCTGGGGGAGAAAAAGCTGGAAGGAGCCTGCTTACCGTTCCAGGAGCAGCTCCACGACCTGGGAACAGCCGTGCATTGCTGGGAAAAGAGGGGAAAAAAACAGGAAAAACATGGATTGGTACATTGTGTTCCTACAGTTTGGCATGCTCGGGTTGCTGATCCTTTTGGGAGGGGGAAGGGGCTCCAAGGGGCTTCATTCCCATCAATTTTTTGGTGGCATTAAAAAAAAAAAAAAGGCTGGCCTTGCTCCGATCCCATTGGGAAATGGGAGGTAAAGCAGGGAAAAGGGATGGAATGGGCACTGCCTGGCTCCATCAGCCACAGGATTCAGCTGGAACAAAGAGGGTTTCTCCCAGTTATTTGTTCATTCCCGAACTGGGATCTGGGAGAAGCAGAAGGAACACAGAGCAGGGAGCTGGGGAAATGCTGGGTAACATTCCCAGCCCTCCTCAGCCCCTCCCACCTCATCATCCTCACCCATCTCAGAGGGAAAGCAACAACAGAGGGCGAGGATTTGAACCCGAGGCACTGAAATATTCCAGGTTTTTTTTAAACATTTCACTTCACACAGCTTTGATCCAGCTTTTTTTTTTTTTTTTCCTTCCCTGCAGGTCATTTTGCAAAACAAATGGAACATCTTGAAGAGAAAAAAAATATCAAACCAAGGCTGGAGCTGCTCCATCAGGTGATGGAAAACAACCTTCAGCTGGAACAACTTCCAGCTGGAATCCCAGTGAGGGATTCCCAGGTTTTGGCTCTTTGCTCCTGCTCCCTGCCTGTTCTTCACCTGAGCTGATGGAAAACCCAAGTCCATGGGAAGAAAAATCCCCCACAATTCCATCTTTTATCAGGAACAGAGACTCGGGACAGCTGGGATCTGCTGCTGCATTCCACATCCTCTAATTACCTCTTCCCAGCTTTCTTCCCTCGGGATAGAAGAAGCATGAAAGCTGAAGGAACCAACCCTTATTAATATAAAAAATAATTGCAGGAGGGAGAAAATGACCCTTCAGGAAGGCAGCTGGCCTGGTCACGGGTTAATGCGCTCAAATCCACACCCCTGGGATGGAAATCCATGGAAACCCATGGAAAAGGCAGTTGGTCCTGACATGATTTCCCCCAGCAGCTCCAACACCATCTCCAGCCCCCCAGCCCTGCTCCTGCCTTGGGAACTGGGAATATCCCCTGGGATAAGTGTGGGGAGACCAGGGAGCAGCAGTTTGGGATCAAATTGCACTGGGGGCACTGGGGGGTTAAATCCTAATTCCCTAATTCCAGCCCTCCCCAGTTCCCAGTCACTCCCACTCCAGCTGCTGCTCCAGGGTCTGGCTGGATCAGGAAATTCCAGAAATCCATCCAAATTGTGGATTGGTGGCTTTGCCAAAGGAAACACAGGCAGAGACACCTCTGGGAAGCAGAATCCAGGTGCTGCATCCCAATTGTATTCCCATATCCCCAGGCAGGGAGGTGACTTTGGCTCGAGGTCAGAATTCCCCCTTTCCCACATGATAATCCCAAATCTCAGAGCTCACCCTGCTCCTGACCCCGTCCCAGCCCCTCAGCTCCCAGATCCCAGCCCAACATCCACCTCCTGCTGGGAGAGGAGCTGCCAGCTCCACAGAAACAGCACCCAGAACTGGGCAGGGACGGGAGAACATTCAAAAAATCGGGATCAGCCACTTCAGGCAACCTGCTGTGATCCCACAAACAACTCATTCCCTGTTTTTTTCATTCCCAGGTCAAGCACAAGGACTCAGTGGTGCCCAGGGGCTGGAATTGTCACCACTGATGAGCCAGGAGTGACAGAGCAAGGGCTGGAAAAGCCACTGGAGTGACAGCACAGCAGGGGCTCCTCCCAACACCTCAGGTTTTTCCGGGGAGTCAATCCCAATTAAATTCTTTGGGAAAGGAGTTTGGGTAGCCAGGGCTCACCTCTGCTGCTGAGAGCTGGAATACGCAGCCTGATTCCAACTCTGGGTGTGCTCCGAGCCCTTTTCTGCTTCCCAACAATCCTGAGGATGGCTGGCATTCCTAAACCTGCCCATTCCTTTTAAATATCCCCTAAAAGCAAGGAAAAGGGCAGGGAAAGGGAATTGGGCATCCTGTGGATTCCCAGCAGGGACTGTCCCTCCCATTCACAGAAAAGCCCTCTGGAATTCTCACCATGGCATCAGAGCAAGGGGACTCCAAAATTTGGAGTTGATTATTGGAATCATGGAGTCATTTTGGTTGGGAAAGTGCCTGAGCCCAACCATTCCCAGCACTGCCAAAGCCACCACTGCCCCATGTCCCCAAGTGCCACATCCACATGGATTTTAAATCCCTCCAGGAATGGGGACACCACCCTTGCCCTGGGCAGCTCATCCCAATGCTTACAGCCCTTTCCAGGAAGGAATTTCCCCAGTATCCCAACTGAACCTCCCCAGGCCCAGCTTGAGGCTGGGATAAAGAAATCCATCCGAAAAAGTTCCTCTCAGCAGCTCTGCTGCCTTCAGGAATTGCAAATGCCAGGATGGGCTTGGAGCTGGGGAGCTTTCCACACCAGGAAGGAAAATCATATCCACATTCCAAGGGAGGACAGATCCATCTGTGCCAGCAGATGATGTGATCCAAGAATCCCATGAACTCCAAGAGGCCTGTTCGTGGATTTCCTGAGGGAAAAATTCCCATTTTTTTGGAAGTAGACACCAGGCTCTGCTTCTCCTGAAGGAAAACCTCATTCCTGCTTATCCCAACCCTGCAGACTAACCAGGATATCCCCCCAAAATCCCAATTTTTTTGGCCTCTTTCCCTCAGGCCCGGCTCCATGTTGGAGCAGGAGAGGCCGTGGCAGCTCCTGAGGCTGGTCCAGGAGGGAAACCTGGATGTGCTGGGGGATTTGTGGATTTCCTGAGGGAAAAATCCCATTTTTCTGGAAGCAGACACCAGGCTCTGCTTCTCCCGAGGGAAAAACCTCATTCCTTCTTATCCCAACCCTCCAAACCAACCAGGATATCCCCCAAAATCCTGATTTTTTTGGCTTATTTCCCCTCAGGCCCGGCTCCATGGCGGAGCAGGAGAGGCCGTGGCAGCTCCTGAGGCTGGTCCAGGAGGGAAACCTGGCTCTCCTATGGGATGAGCTGAGGCTGGATGGGATTCCAGAGGTTTCCCTGATCCACCCCTGCTGTACCTGCTGTGTGCAGAGGAGTTCTGCCCGTGGTGCTCTCCGTGTCCCAGCAGCCTGGGGACACATCCAGGAGGTAGCGGAGCACCTCGGGATGCCCTTCCCTGCTGGCAATGTGGAAGCAATTCCAGCCATCCTTGTTCCTCAACAACGGGTTGGCTCCGTGCTCCACCAGAGTCTTGATCACTTCCAAGTTTTTCCTGGTGCAAGCCATCATCAGGGGAGTCCTGGAAGAAGATCCAGGGAAATAAAATAACCTGGCACAACCAATCTGATTCAGGTGCTTTGCCTGAGGATCCAGATTTTACAGCACTGTTGCTCCAGGCTGGGAATACTCCAGCTCCTTTTCCATGCAGTCCCTCAGAGCATTCTGTGTTTTTAAGGCAAATTAGGCTTTTTCCAAAGGTTTGGATGTGCCTTAGGAAGCGCAGAGCTCCCTGATTTTAATCCACGGGTGGAAGAGCACGGCCACACAAATCCAGGCTCATGGAATCTTGGCCTCAGCTCCAGGCTGGCACAGCCTCAATTCCCAGCTCTGGAATGCTGCCTTTGGATTTGTGGCAATTCAGCTCCAAAGGTCCGTCCCAGGCTTTCATATGGGAGCAGGGCAGAATCCTTGTTTTCTTTTTCCAGAAATCCCCATCCCTAAGGGAAGAGTGCAGCAGTCATTTACAGCTTTTAGGAGAAACATGGGGAAAGCAGGGATAGGGCTGGAATTTCTCCCAAAAATCCAACTGGATCCACAGTGGGGGCAGCAAGGGAAGGGAATTCTGCACTCTGTGTTCCACACAGGTGATCCCACATGGAGCCCAGCTCTGGGATCCCAAGATAAGGACATGAAGCTGCTGGAGCAAATCCAGAGGAATCCATGGAGCTGCTCCAGGGCTGGAGCCAGGCTGGGAGAGCTGGGGGTGCTCACCTGGAGAAGGGAAGGCTCCAGGGAGAGCTTCCAGCACATTGCAGGGCCTGCAGGGGCTCCAGGAGAGCTGCAGAGGGACTGGGGACAAGGCCTGCAGGGACAGCACCCAGGGAATGGCTGCCAGTGCCAGAGGGCAGCCATGGATGGGATCTTGGCCATGAGGAATTCCTGGCTGGGCTGGAATTGCCAGAGCAGCTGGGGCTGCCCCTGCATCCCTGCAGTGCCCCAGGCCAGGCTGGACACTGGGGCTGGAGCAGCCTGGGACACTGGCAGGTGTCCCAGGTGGCCCTGGATGATCCTTAACCTCCTTCCCCATCCATTCCACGACCCCAAACACCATCTCCAGCAGCCACATTCCCACCTTCCTCACCCAATCCCAAATCCCAGCACCTACCAGTCACCCTTTTTCAGGCAGTCCACGCTCGCCCCTCTCTCCAGGAGGAAGGACACACATTCCCAGTGTCCCATGGAAGCAGCCTCATGGAGGGGTCTCTTGTAGTCCCCATTGGCCACCTCCATGTCCATCCCGATCTCCTGGACCAGGAATTCCAGCACATCCCGGTGTCCCGAGCGAGCCGCGTGGTGCAGCAGGGAATCTCCCAAACGTCCCCAGCGCCAGCTGGGAGCCTCAGGAACCTCATCCAGCCTCAGCTCATCCCGGAGGAGAGCCAGGTTTCCCTCCTGGACCAGCCTCAGGAGCCGCCGCAGCCTCTCCTGCTCCACCATGGAGCCGGGCCTGAGGGGAAAGAAGCCAAAAAAACAGGATTTTGGGGGATATTGTAGTTGGTTTGGGGGGTTGGGATAAGCAGGAATGAGGTTTTCCCTCAGGAGAAGCAGAGCCTGGTGCCCACTTCCAGAAGAATGGGAATTTTTTCCTCAGGAAATCCACAAGTTCATAGGTTTTCCCTCAGCAGAAGGAAAGGCTGGTGCCTACTTCCAGAAAAATGGGAATTTTTCCCTCAGGAAATCCACAAATGCCACAGCACATCCACGTTTCCCTCCTGGACCAGCCTTGGCCTCTCCTGCTCCGCCCTGGAGCCGGGCCTGAGTGAAAGAGGCCAAAAAATTGGGATTTTGTGGGATATCCTGGTTGGTTTGGGGGGATTGGGATAAGCAGGGATGAGGTTTTCCCTCAGGAGAAGCAGAGCCTGGTGCCTACTTCCAGAAAAACAGGAATTTTTCCCTCAGGAAATCCACAAATCCTTAGGTTTTCCCTCAGGAGAAGCAGAGCCTGGTGCCTACCTCCAGAAAAATGGGATTTTTTTCCCTCAGGACATGCACAAACCGGCCTCTCCCTCAGGATGAGCAGAAATTTCCTTCTCCCTCAGGATAATGAAAAATTGCCCTCCAGAAAACTAGGATTTGGCCTCTCCTTCAGGAAAAACAGGAATTTTCGTCTCCCTCTGAAATTCAGGAAGCAGTCACTCCTCAGTAAAAGCAAAATTTCTATTTTTCCTTGGGAAAATTAGGATCTGGTCTTTCCCTGCAGAAAACAGGATTGCCTTTTCCCTAGGAAATCCAGGATCTGACCTTTCCCTTAGGAAAAACAGAAATTCAGTTTCCCTCTGGAAAATCAGAAATCAGTCTTTCCCTCAGGAAAACAGTCTCTCCTTTAGACAAAAAGAAATTCCCTTTTTTTCCTTAGGAAAAACAGAAACCAGAGTCACCCTCAGCAAATCCTGAAATTCCCTTTTTCCTCAGGAAAAAATGGACAATTTCTTTTTACTCAGGAAAACCAGGACCCCATCTCTTCCTTCAGAAAACCTGAAATTCCCTCTTCCTTTAGGGAAACCAAGAACTTCCTTCTTCCTTGAGAAAACCAGGAATTATCCACTCCATCAGGAAAAACAGAATTTTGCTTTTTCAAACGGAAAACCAGGAATGGGTTTCTCCCTCAGGAAAACCAGGAATTTCTGTTTTCCCTCAGGAAAATTAGGAACCAGCCTCCCCCCTGGTAACACAGAAATTCCCATTCCCCCTGGGAAAATTCCAAAATTCCTTTTACTCTTAGGAGATGAAGAAATCAGCTAGAAATACATAAATTTTCACTCAGGAAAACCTGAAATTCCCTTTTTCCTCTAGAAAAAGAGTAATTTCTTTTTCCCTGTTGACAGCCAGACATCAGTCCCTCCTCCAGGAAAAGCAGCAATTCCCTTTTCCCTCCCAAACGAACGGGAAATTCCCTTTTTCCTCAGGAAAAAACAACAAAAACTCCTTTTTTTCCTCAGGAAAAAAACCAGAAATTCCCGTTCTCTTCGGGGCTCCCGGGAAGGGGCCGCTCCCGAAGGCCGGGATCCCTCCCTATTCCCTCCCCAGCTCATCCCAGGCCGCGCGATTCCCGCGGGAAAATTCCCGGTTTTTCCAAACCCACCCGCGCGCCGCGGAGCGCTCGTGACGTCACACGCGACGGGCATGACGTCACCGCAACGGGAGGAAAGAAACAAACCCCGCCCAACCCGGAAGTGTTGCGCCATTGGTCAGCGCTGGGCGCTGTTGTGGCTTCTGATTGGACAGCGGGGAGGGGGCGGGGCGAATGCAGCGCGCCGGGCCGGGAGCGCCGGGAGCGGGTGAGGCCGGGGGAGGAGGGCGCGACCATTTCTGGGCAACGTGGGGGGGGGGGCAGGGAAGGGGTTTCCTTGGAAATGGGGTTTCTTTGGGATTGTGGAGACCCTTGGGAATGAGGGAATCCTTGGAAATGAGGGATTGGCACTGAGGGCACCCGTGGCAAAGGCGGGGGATTGATATTCAAAGGGCTTTTGGCGCTGCGGGGGACCTTTGGCTTTGAGGGAACTTTGGGAACGGAGGCTCCTGTGGCGTTGGGGGCACCAGAGGAAATGGGGGAATCCTTGGAATTGAGGGGTTTGGGAGTGAGGGCACCCTTGGAAACGAGGGGGGACTTGGTATTGTAGGGGGTTTGGCACTGCGGGGGAGCTCGGACATTGAGGGGACCTTGGGGATGGGGGCTGCTTCGGCCTGAGGGGACCCTTGGGAAAGGGGGAATCCTTGGAATTGGGGGATTGGCGCTGGGGGATCCTTGGGAAAGGGAGAATCCTTGGAATGGGGGATTGGCGCTGGGGGACCCTTGGGAAAGGGAGAATCCTTGGAATGGGGGATTGGCGCTGGGGGACCCTTGGGAAAGGGGGAATCCTTGGAACCGAGGGATTGGGAATGAGGGGTGACAGGATGGGAGAGTGAACAGGGGGGCTCTTGGCTGAGAAGGGGTTAAAAGGGAATTCCTTAGGAATTAAGAAATCCTTGGAATTGGGGGATTGGCACCGAGGGCACCCTTGGCATTGAGGGTGCCTTGGGAATGGGGGAATCCTTGGGATTTGAGGGTTTGCCAAAGGAATACCGCTTGGTAATGGGGTGGGGGAGTGAGCAGGAGGCTCTTGGCTGAGAAGGGGTTAAAAGGGAATTCCTTAGGAATGAGGGAATCCTTGGGATTGGGGGGTTGGCACTGAGGGTGCCTTGGGAATGGGGCAATCCTTGGGACTGGGGGGTTGGCACTGAGAGGCTTTGGGAATGGGGGCTTGGAAATGAGGGGACCCTCTGGACGAGGTCGGTGCATCCATGTGGGAGAAGGGTTTGGAAAGCACCTTCTGGGGGGAAAACCGGGAGCACCTCCAACATCCTCCCAAATATTTCTCTGGAGCTTCCCCCTCCATCCTCTGATCCTTTGGCTTCCCAGCTGGAATGTCGTGTCCTGAATCAGGGAAAAAAACAGGGATGCAGGTGAAGGCTGAGTGAGAAATTCCATTTTTAAGCAGAACCCTGGGATGATTTAGGTTGGAAAAGATCATTAGGATCATCAAATCCATCCCAAATTCCCTCGGCACATCCCTAAAAGCCACAGGAGTGTCTTGGCTTGTTTTTTTTTTCCCCTTTATTTGCCTGATTTCCCATCTTTGGAGGAAATTGGGATGTTGGGAATCAGCCTCTCCAGGGAGCTGAGCGCCTTTAACTCTGCTGGGCTGAAAAGGAGGGAGCAGCACATCCAGGAAATCATTCCGGTTGGGAAAAAACCCTCCAGTTATCCCAAAGAATAACCAGCTGATCCTTGGGTCCTGCCCTGAAGGGAGAACGGAGCCTTTCTGGGGCTGCTGCAGGCGTGGTAAAGGGAAATAAATAAATAAAAGGAAGCAAAAGTGAAACTGCTGATGCTGGCAGAGGAAGGAGCTCGTCTTGTGACAACACCCCTGCTGGGTTGGGCTTCTTTTGAGGAAAAAATTGCTTTTTGTGGGGTTTTTTGTAGCCAGAAGAGAGGAGGCTGTGCCTGTTCCAAGTGAGGTTTGGTTGTTTTATGGGAATAATTCACAGAAGGGTTTTTTTAAGCTGCAAATGGGTGAAATTTCCTGTGATAAAGGATGATCCCAGCTTGGAAAGGCTCGGTTTGGGTGGGAAATGTTGGAGCCAGGGTGTGGAGGAACCAGGCTTGTTCTTTGGAATTTTTCAAAGTTTAATAAGGGACAAAAGCATCCAATCGATTCCATGAAAAAGAATTTTCTTAGCCAATTTCATCTCTGGGGAAGTGAGCTTGTGATTTCATTAATTTCATTTTTAAAGTTTTATTTTATTTCACTGTTTTGTTTTGACATTTTCTTTTCTTTTCTTTTATATCTTGTTTTCTATATATATATATCTAGTGCAAATTGCCAAAAGCACACCATCAGCTCAAAATCATTTCCTTCTCTATTTTATTGCATTGGTTAAATGCATATTTATGAAGATTATATATATTTCAATATTACATTTTATGTATTTATTAGATATACTGCAGTATTATATCTATATTATATAGATTTCAATATAAGATAATATATTATATAATATATATTATATAATATATAATTAATATAATGTATAATATATAATGTAATATAATATAATACATAATATAATATATATTATTATATATAGTATAATTATAATATAATATAGTATATACTATATAAAATATAATATATAATATACTATATATAATATAATGTATAATATATAATATTATATAATATACAATATATATAATGTAATGTAATATTATTATTTAATATAATATAATGATATAATATAATAATATCATATAATATGTTGTAATATGATATTATAATATTATATGATATAATATAATATTATAATATAATAGAATAATTTGTCTATACTATACATATAATTCAGTATTATATGTATATTATATATACTATAATATAATATAAAATGTACAATATAATATAATATACAATATATATTATATAATATAATGTATAATATATAATGTACACTATAATATATAATAATATAATAATATGACATAATGTTATATTATATTATACAATATAATAATATTTCATATGATGATGTAATATTACATTATAATATAATATGCTATAATATAATAATTTGTGTATATTACACATATACTTCAGTATTACACATATAGCACATATATGAGATCCCTATTTCAGTATTTTATATCTTTCAGTATTTTTGTCAGTTTATGTGTAATGAGAACACTTTCTCTTGGTTTTGCCCTTTGACTTGCCTGCATGTTATTAAAATTAATTTCTTTCATTTTTTCTCGAGGTTTTATTCTGTTGTTTTGGCACTTCTTGGTAACTGCAGAGTTAGTAGGAAATTTTTTTCTTGCTGTCTTGGTTCTCGTTATTACCTATTAGCATTGAGCTAGGATAGTCCACAAATATATTCCATTAACATGGTTATTTTATGCCGTTATCTGAGTTAGCTGCAGAAATAAAAACATTCAAAATCATTATTTTAATTTAATTTTAATTAAATCTAATTACATAGTTCCTATTCTAATATTATGTGAAGACCAAAGCTATAATATATTTATTTAATTACTATTTATACAAGCTAAATGGTGTATATAAAAGCTGACAGATAATATTCTATTTTAAAAGTAGCTAAAAGGGATTATAAATTATATTATATTGAAACTGTTGTGGTTACCAATAGCTTGTAAAAGCCAATGCATAAATATGAAAGTCAATAACTGTTATAAAATATATATATTATATTATCTATAGTGTTTATTATATAAAATATTATAGGTTACATATATTATATTATCTATAGTATTTATTATATAAAATATAATAGGTTATACAATCAATAATATTATATTGCTAGAATTATAGCAATATATCACAGATTTTATATACTCTATTATGTTGTATTATTAATATATTGATAATATATTAATATATATTATAATATATAGTATAATGTATATTAATATAATAATATAACAATGTCATACTATATAAATAGTCGAATTATAATTATATAGTAGAATTATAATATAATTCAATGATCTTTGTAATAAATAAATAATCTCATATTACTATGTGAAATATGATCATATATATCTTATAATATAATATATATAATATAATATATAATATCTATAATATAATATCATATATATTATAATATAATATATTATATTATACTAATATGATTATATAATTATAATACTGTAACAATTATACTCAGAGTTACAATATCATAACAGTTCTATTTTAATTATAATCATACTACGGTAAATTATTTTATATTAAATTATAATAATTAAATTATATTAAATGTAATTATAAATATAAATTAGATTTAATACAATTATATAATATAATAAGATAAATTATATTAAATATATGTTTAATTAAGTTATATTATTGTAATTAATTATTGTAATTAATTATTGTAATTAATTATATTCCATTATGAATTGTTATATATTATATAAATTATATTATTATATATTATTAAATTGATAAAATTATATTATATTTTATATTATATTATATATTATATTGTATATGTCTAATATATACTTTATTATGTTATATATTACACTATATTTCATTATATGATTTTTATTTTATTTTATTTTATTTTATTTTATTTTATTTTATTACTACATTGTCATTTATAAGCAGAGGCAGCCACAGGTTCTCCAGGAATTCCTGGCTGGCATGGAATTCCTAAGTAAATCTATCCAAACTAAATCTTCCCCTCAATACCCCAACTAAAGCCGCCGGCAGGAGCCACCCCAGGCCCTGAGGCCTCTCCCAATTCCGGGGGAAACCCAGTTTTGTTTTCCCTGGCTCCCTTTCCCGCAGGGATGCGGCGCTGCGGGCGCAGGCAGCTCACGGCCCCCGAGTGCGCGGCCCTGGCGCGGAGCCCCGAGGGCTCGGCCCCGCTGCGGCAGCCCCTGGGCCTGCCCCGAGGAGGAGGAGCAGCAGCCCGGGGCCTTCATCCCACCTACGGCACACGGAGACACCCCAGAGGTACTGCTGGGACAGCTGGGGTGCTCACCTGGGGAGGAGAGGGATCCAGGGAGAGCTTCCAGAACGTTCCAGGGGCTCCAGGGTCGCTGCAGAGGGACTGGGGACAAGGCCTGCAGGGACAGCACACAGGGAATGGCTGCCAGTGCCAGAGGGCAGCCATGGATGGGATCTTGGCCATGAGGAATTCCTGCCTGGGCTGGAATTGCCAGAGCAGCTGGGGCTGCCCCTGCATCCCTGCAGTGTCCAAGGAAGGATTGGAGCACTCTGGGATAGGGGAGGTGTCCCTGGAATGAGCTTTGAGGTCCCTTCCCACCCAAACTGCTCTGGGATTCTGGGATTTGGGACACTCAGAATCCATCCCGAGGGATTTTGATGGAAAATGGGGATGGAAAAGAGAGGAAAAGGGAAGGGAGACCCTTCATGGCTTCCTGAGATTCCAAGTGAAGGCCCTGGGTCCAGGAATGTGTTGGAGAGGAGATGGATCCAGTGTCAGGCTGGGAGAGCTGGGAATGTTCCCCTGGAGAAGGGAAGGCTCCAGGGAGAGCTTCCAGCACATTGCAGGGCCTGCAGGGGCTCCAGGAGAGCTGCAGAGGGACTGGGGACAAGGCCTGCAGGGACAGCACCCAGGGAATGGCTGCCAGTGCCAGAGGGCAGCCATGGATGGGATCTTGGCCATGAGGAATTCCTGGCTGGGCTGGAATTGCCAGAGCAGTGGGGCTGCCCCTGCATCCCTGGCAGTGAACATTCCCTGCCCAGCCGGGACGTGCCACCAAAATCCTAAACTCTTCCTCGTTCCCTGTTTTCCACAGAACTCGTCCCCACTTCTCCCCTTTGTGCAGCACGGGGCCAGCAGAGGAAAATCTCGGATTTCTTCGGGATCCAAAAGACCCCACCAGTGGGACCTGCTGGGATGCCGAGCTGTGGGATCAAGGAAGAGCCACTGGATCCCTTTTCCCCCAGACCTCCTGATTCCTTCAGCAACCCCTCCCTTTCCCTGCATCCCCAGGACTTGGTGCCACCTCCCAGGGGACATTCCAGGAAAAGAGGAATTCCCAAGCCCGAGCAGGATCTCTGGGAGGAGCCTGAGGTGAAGGTTCCGCAGCTCAGTGGGATCAAGCAGGAATGGGAAGAGCTGGAAGTGGAACCTCTTCCCGATTCCCACTACGGGCTCCTGGGCACTCGGAGCTGGCAAGTTCCTCAAGGATCCATGGATGATCTTCCTCCTGAAGTCCTCAGGAATATTTTTGCTTTTCTGCCAGTTCTGGATCTGTACCAGAACCTGAGCCTGGTGTGTCGCTGCTGGAGGGAGATAATCCGGGATCCACGGGTAAGGAACACTCTGGGATCATCCCATGGGATCATCCATGCTCTGCCTGCCTCCTTGTTCCTGTAAATCCCATCATTCTTCCCACAATCCATGAAGTTTTAGCTCTCCTTCCGTTTGTTTTGGTCTTCTGGACCAAAAGTTGTTGCCCTATATCCGAGATCTGTGGGTAAGGAACTCTAGGATCATCCCATGGGATCATCCACGCCTCCCTTTGTTCCTTTAAATCCCATAATTCCCCCTCTCTTTTTTCCCCCCTCTCTTTTTTTCCCTTCCCTTTTTTCTCTATTTCCCCCCTCCCTTTTTCTTCCTTTTTACCCCTTTTTTCTCTATTTTTCCCTCCCCTCCCTTTTTTCCTTTCTTTCCCCCCTTTTTCCCTCTTTTTCCTTTCTTTCCCCCCTCTCTCTCTCTTTTCCCCCTTTCCCCTCTTTCCTTCCCCATCTCCCTTTCCCATCCATCTCCTTTTTCACCCCCGTGACTCTGAGCGCCCCCAGCTTCTCTCTTTGCCCCTTTTTTTGAATTCCACGAGGTGCAAGCTGCTGCTGTGTGCTCCCACTGCAGTTCATCCCCTGGAAGAAGCTCTTTTTCCTGGAAGAAGCTCTTTTTCCTCCCCCTTTTTCCTCCCCCTTTTTCCTCCCCCATTTTCCTCCCCCATTTTCCTCCCCCATTTTCCTCCCCCATTTTCCTCCCCCATTTTCCTCCCCCATTTTCCTCCCCCATTTTCCTCCCCCCTCTCTTTTTTCCCCCCTCTCTTTTTTCCCCCTCTCTTTTTTTCCCTTCCCTTTTTCCTCTATTTCCCCCTTCCCTTTTTCTTCCTTTTTCCCCTTTTTTCTCTATTTTTCCCTCCCCTCCTTTTTTCATTTCTTTCCCCCCTTTTTCCCTCTTTTTCCTTTCTTTCCCCCTCTCTCTCTCTTTTCCCCCTTTCCCCTCTTCCCTTCCCCATCTCCCTTTCCCATCCAGCTCCTCTTTCACCCCCGTGACTCCGAGCCCCCCCAGCTTCTCTCTTTCCCCCTTTTTGGAATGCCCCGAGGTGTAACCTGCTCCCTGTGCTCCCACTGCAGTTCATCCCCTGGAAGAAGCTCTACCAGCAGTACCTGCAGAGGGAGGGCTCAGCCCTGCGCAGGGTCGAGCAGATCCTGCAGGAATTCTCCATCACCAAGGAGCGGCAGGGCTGTGTGCTGGGGCTGGTCAGGTGAGTCCTCCTTGCACATCCTCAGATTTTCCTGCTTTTGGCATTTCTTGTGTTGGATCCTGGGAATTGCCAGGTTTGGCTTCTAAACGGGTGGGAGATGTGCAGGGAAATGTGATTTTAATAGGAAAAAACACTGAGAAGAGGTGCAAAACTTTCCTTTTCTTTTCCTTACCCCGTTTGGACACGAGATCCTGGAATCATGGAATTATTTAGGTTGGAAAAGGCCTCTAAGACATGGAGTCCAACCATTCCCAGCCCTGCCAAGGCCTCCCGTGTCCCCAAGTGCCACCTCCACAGGTGTTGGAAGCTGAAATACAAAGAACTCCCAGAACGCTGGGGCTGTAAGCCAAAGCTTAGAATTAAACACAAGATTTGATCTGAGACCATTCCCAGCCCTGCCAAGGCCACCCGTGTCCCCAAGTGCCACCTCCACAGGTGATGGAAGCTGAAATACAAAGAACTCCCAGAACTTTGGGAGTCCAACCATTCCCAGCCCTGCCAAGGCCACCCGTGTCCCCAAGTGCCACATCCACAGGTGTTGGAAGCTGAAATACAAAGAACTCCCAGAACTTTGGAAGTCCAACCATTCCCAGCCCTGCCAAGGCCACCCGTGTCCCCAAGTGCCACATCCACAGGTGATGGAAGCTGAAATACAAAGAACTCCCAGAACTTTGGGAGTCCAACCATTCCCAGCCCTGCCAAGGCCACCCGTGTCCCCAAGTGCCACATCCACAGGTGTTGGAAGCTGAAATACAAAGAACTCCCAGAACGTTGGGGCTGTAAGCCAAAGCTTAGAATTAAACACAAGATTTGATCTGAGACCTTCAAATAAACTTCCAAACTTAAGTGCTGAAAGCAAGATTGTGGATTTATAGTTTAGAGCAGAGACGCGTGAAAATAAGTAAAGTTTTAGAGTTTAAGATATAGAAAAAAGTAAAGAAGCTGCAAAAGTGAACAAAAAGAATAGAATGCAATTCTGTAAGTTTGTGTCTCATAGCACGATTGGCTAAAAAAGCTTACACTACAACTTAACTCTGTAAGACAAAATATTTAAGGATTGGGTCAAAACCATAAATATCCTTGTTAGCAGTGTTTTATTAGTCAATAACTCCTTTAAAAATCTTATAACTGAGGGCCTTGTGACCTTCCAAGCCATACTAGAGCAATGTGAGCTGAATTCACCCTTCCTTCCTAGACAAAAAATACGAAAAATAAACTGCAGCATCAAAAGGAACTCCAAAATCCCACCTTTGCCAACATTCTTCACAAGTGAATTATCACACGCAGGGCTCTGAAATGGAATGGGGACTGCACCCCTGCCCTGGGCAGCTCATTCCAGTGCCTGACCACCCTTTCCATGGAGGAATTTTCCCTAAAATCCCCCCTGAGCTGCCCTGGCCCAGCCTGAGGCCGTTCCCTCTCCTCCTGTCCCTGTTCCCTGCAGCACAGCCCGACCCCCCCCGGCTGTCCCCTCCTGGCAGGGACTCGTGCAGAGCCACAAGGTCCCCCTGAGCCTCCTCTGCTCCCTCAGCCTCTCCTGGTTCTCCATTCCCTTCCCAGCTCCATTCCCAAGCCCCAGACTGATCCCATGAATCGTTTTCATCCCAGGGTGAAATCTGGGAAGGTGGAAAGGGGCTGGAGTTCCTGTCCTGCCCTGCCTGATGAGCAGCTGTGGAGACCATGATTCCATGATTGTGTTTCCAATGGATTTTCCTCTTTTCCCACTCCTGGCAAGCAGATTTGCTGGATCTGCACTGATTTATCCCCCACAGCTCCCAACAAACCCAATCCCAAGCCAAATCCTTGGTAACCACGAGTGCCTCGCTCAGATCCCTGTCATTCAGAGGGGAATTCTCTGCGCTGCAATTGGGTTTGGAGTGAGGAGGATCCAACTTCTGGAGTCATGGAATGGTTTGGATTGGAATGATCCTTAAAACCATCCAGTTCCACCCCCGGGGCGTGGAATTCCACTAAAGGAGACTTGGAGACAGCCAGAAGGAGCTTCCAGGAATTTACTCCAGCTCTTCTGGGTCACAAAACTGGGAATTCTTGTCCAAGTGGCTCCTGGCACAGGAACGGGCTGGAAATCCAAATTCCAGCTGCTCAAATTCCATGGAAAACACAGCAGGGATTAATGACAGCTCCTGCAGCCACACTTTGAGGTGGCACAGTAAATTCCTGCTGGTAAAAGGAGGAAGAGTGGATATTCCTATTCATGAGTGTGATCAGGTGGAGAGAAGATTTAAAATATAATTATTATTAATAGGAGTGTGTTCCGGTGGAGAGATTTAAAATATAATTAATATAAATTATATATTATTTTATATATTAATTAATTAAATAAATAAAATTATATAATTAATTAATATAAATTAATAATTTATTAATATGAGTGTGTTCAGGTGGAGAGCAGATTTAAAATATAATTATTATTAATATGAGTGTGTTCAGGTGGAGAGCAGATTTAAGAGTAAAATAAAATTATTTTTGAGGCGGCAGTGTGTTCAGGTGGAGAGAAGATTTAAGAATAAAGTGTAATTATTATTAATATGAGTGTGTCCAGGTGGAGAGCAGATTTAAGAAGAATTATTTTTGAGGCATCAGTGTGTTCAGGTGGAGAGCAGATTTAAGAATAAAGTGTAATTATTATTAATATGAGTGTGTCCAGGTGGAGAGCAGATTTAAGAAGAATTATTATTGAGGCATCAGTGTGTTCAGGTGGAGAGAAGATTTAAGAATAAAGTGTAATTATTATTAATATGAGTGTGTCCAGGTGGAGAGCAGATTTAAGAAGAATTATTTTTGAGGCATCAGTGTGTTCAGGTGGAGAGCAGATTTAAGAATAAAGTGTAATTATTATTAATATGAGTGTGTTCACGTGGAGAGCAGATTTAAGAAGAATTATTGAGGCATCAGTGTGTTCAGATGGAGAGCAGATTTAAGAATAAAGTATAATTATTATTAATATGAGTGTGTCCAGGTGGAGAGCAGATGTAGGCAATACATGCATGGTTTGGCTACTAGACCCAAACACTCTTTTCTTTCCTGCCTTTTCCCACCAAATACAGAATCACAGAAAGGTTTGTGTTGGAGGAGACCTTAAAGGTCCTTCAATCCCTGCCAGGAGCAGGGACCCTCCCTCTGGAGCAGGCTGCTCAGCACTGCCTGAGGCAGAACTCTCAATTCCCCTGTTCTGCTGTGGTCTGCAGTAGTGAGGTATCACCTCAAAATGTTGAGCAGCAGTTCAGGCTCAGCTGTTGGCACTCGGCAGGGTTTGAGTTTCTGAAGCTGTTTCCAGCTCTGGATTTGTTCATGGGCTCTCTCAGAGTCGCTTCCTCCAGCGTGATCTGACAGCAAACAAACCCCAAACCCAAAGCTGCAGGGATACCAGGAAGGTGGGAAAATCTGTGTTGGTTGTGCCTGTGGGGCATTGTTTGTTTTTACTTCTAAACGAAGCAAAAGCTTGTAAAAAACGTTGGCAATTGTCGTGGTTTTGGTTTGTTAATTTAAGATTTTTTTCAATTTTAAAGTTTTTTTTGTTAACATGTTAAAGAGTGTGGTGGGTTTTGGTGTTGGTTAATTATTAATGTGTTTATTTTTTGTTGTGAAATAGGATTAGGAGGAAGGTAAAGCAGGTTTAAAACTTTAAAAGGGTATAAAGGAAATTTGATGAATCGTCTCCAGGTTTCTTTCCTCTGTGTTTTTCACAGAGGCGTGTCCAGTTCTTTAAGGGTTGGAAACTTTGTCTCACTTTTTAAAATATCTCTCGTGTAAAACTGTGACAGCAGGTATGATTGGTTGAGTGCAGAACTCAAAACTGGGCTTGAAAAAGTGTCCACAGACACGAGAATATTTTAACATTTTCTACAAGATGGGTGTTTGGTCATTTACCCTTATACAGAGATAGGTAAACACTCATTTGTGTGCAATGTTTTGTCCAGGGGCAATCCCTTCTGACAACTATTAACATTATTTTTGATTAGTGCAGTGAAATCTCAGAGAGCCCAATTAATGATGAGCTGTGGCCATTAGCAGGACGTGCTTTGGAGGAGCCACAAATCCCTCCTTATTCCTCCTGCACAGGTTGGTGTCGTCCACAGGAGCCAAGGTGGGTCCCAGCACGCTTCTCCAGCTTTTGGCAAGTCATCCCCTCTTCCCAAAGGCTCAGGTCTGTGTCCTCAGCAAATTCCCAGATTTACACAGCAAGCCTGGGGTGAGTTCCACTCTTATTTCTGTTTTTTAACAAATTCCTGCGGTGTCCCCAAACCTCTGTGTGTCTGTGGTGTTTCTTGTCACCAAAGGGATTTGGAATAAAAACCCTGGGGCTCTGTTTTGATGGGTTTTGGTTCCTCTGGAATCGAGGCAAACAGCTGGAAGGGACGATCCCTAAATCCCACAAAAAGTGGCTTGGGAGCAGCCAGCACCTCTCCAGTCACTCACCATTCCCCTGGGAACTGACCTCAGCCCACATTTTTGGGGAGATCCAGGATTTCCTTCGTGCCATTCCCATCAATTTGGATGGATAAAGCTGAGCAGGATGCAGATATGGGATGTGCTCCTCCCTTTTTAACCGTCCTAAAACTTGTTTGGGGTCACTCTGCCCTCCTGTATCCCAAACTCCTCCCTCTGTGACGTTCTTGGGGATAATTTGGGCTAAAAATGATGCCTCAGGTTTGGCTTTTATATTTTCACATTCTGTGCTGCTTCAGTGTGTGGCTCTGGGTTCATATTATGGGATGGCGAGCTCTCTGCACAGAGCAGGGAGACAAAACAATTCCTGCTCCAGCTGGGACCAAGGACAAATGAGCCAAAGCTCAGCCAGGAGCACAAACAGCGTGGGCTGCAGAGAGACAAACAAGCAGGGTGGGAGTGCCTGGGCTAAAGCTGGAACGGGACAATGAACTGCAAGGTGCCAATGGAGCAGAGCTGAGCCAAGGGAGAGACCCCGGGAGCGCTCGTGCATTTTGGGACCATTTTGGTTCCTCTTGGGTTCATTTTGGGACCATTCTGGTTCATTTTGGTTCATTTTGAGTGCATTTAGGGGCCATTTTGGTTCCTCTTGGCTGCAGCCCTGGCTGGGCTCTTGTGCTGCCCAAGGTGAATCCATGGAGGAGATCCTTGGAATAAATCCCCAATTTATTCTGTGACTCTGCTCAGCCTCTGTCCTAGCTCAGCCTTCACAGGGCATCAATTTAGGATTTAACAGCTCCTCACGGAATTTTTCCACCTCCTCGTGAGATTTTCCTGGAAGCTCCAATCTTTTTGCTGTGTTTCCTTGTCCTTTCCCAGCCTGAGAAGATGTGGGCAATCTTTGCTGTCATGGTGCTGTTCTCCAACAGCGTCGGTGACATCCAGAGGCTGCTGGAATGTTTGAGCTCGAAGCTGGCCATGCTGGAGGTCACCGAGGTGCTCCACTGCATGGCCACGCTGCTCTTGGCCATGAGGAACAAGAACATTCCCATCTCCAACAGGTCAGGAGCTTCCCATTCCAGCCCTGGGCACTTCCCACCATCCCCAGTTGCTCCAATCCAGCCTTGGATGTTCCAGGGATGAGGCAGCTGCAGCTTCTCTGGGAATTCCTCATGGCCAAGATCCCATCCATGGCTGCCCTCTGGCACTGGCAGCCATTCCCTGGGTGCTGTCCCTGCAGGCCTTGTCCCCAGTCCCTCTGCAGCTCTCCTGGAGCCCCTGCAGGCCCTGCAATGTGCTGGAAGCTCTCCCTGGAGCCTTCCCTTCTCCAGGGGAACATTCCCAGCTCTCCCAGCCTGACATTGGATCCATCTCCTCTCCAAGACATTCCTGGACCCAGGGCCTTCACTTGGAATCTCAGGAATCCATGAAGGGTCTCCCTTCCCTTCTTCTCTCTTTTCCATCCCCATTTCCCATCAAAGTCCCTCGGGATGGATTCTGAGTGTCCCAAATCCCAGAATCCCAGAGCAGTTTGGGTGGGAAGGGACCTCAAAGCTCATTCCAGGGACACCTCCCCTATCCCAGAGCGCTCCAATCCTTCCTTGGGCACTGCAGGGATGCAGGGGCAGCCCCAGCTGCTCTGGCAATTCCAGCCCAGGCAGGAATTCCTCATGGCCAAGATCCCATCCATGGCTGCCCTCTGGCACTGGCAGCCATTCCCTGGGTGCTGTCCCTGCAGGCCTTGTCCCCAGTCCCTCTGCAGCGACCCTGGAGCCCCTGCAGGCCCTGCCAGGGGCTCGGAGGTCTCTCCAACTCTGAGTTTCAATTCCCAGCAGGTCAGAATCTTCCCATTCCATCCCTGCACACTTCCCACCATCCCAGGTTGCTCCAATCCAGCCTTGGATGTTCCGGGGATGAGGCAGATGAAGTTTCTCTGGGAATTCCAACTCAGCTCAGGAATTTCGTCCCAAATCTCCCTTTTTTTTCCAGTCTGAAGCCATTCCCTGTGTCATATCCATCCTTTATCCCAAAGTCTCTCTCCTGGAGCCCCTTTAGGCCCTGCAAGGGGCTCCGAGGTCTCTCCAACTTTGAGTTTCCAATCCCTCCAGTTCCCAGGGGATTTGAATCTCCAACCTGGCCTTGGACACTTCCAGGGATGAGGCAGCTACAGCTCCTCTGGGAGTCCATTCCTGGGCTTCCCCAGCCTCCCAGCCAGCAATTCCCTCCTAATTTCCCATCTATCCCTGGCATTCCCCCTGATTCTGTCACTCCTTTCAGGATACAATATTCAAAAAACTCCAATTTTTTTTCCCAAAAATAAAAGCAGGATTTAAAGACTCTTCCTGCTCAGCTACGACAATTGAATGTTTTTGTGACCTCCCCAAAATTGATTTATTTTACTTCATTCCTTCCCTCATGATCCTTTTGTTCCCCCCCACCAAAAAAAAAAAGGGATCTGAGCAGAGATCCCTTGAGATTCCTTTGAGATTCCTTCAGGATTGCAGTGGGGATAAGGATGAAGGACACAGGGAAATCCTTCTTGGGAGAAAACTGGGAAGGAAGTGGAGTGGGAAATGAAAATCTCCAGGAATTAGATGGCTCTGGAAGCTCTAAGGGACTGTAGGACAGGGAAAGGCTCGTCCTGAGGGACACTGGGATATTTGTTTGGAATGTTAATGATTGATTAATTGCTGGATAAAGTCATTAACCTGCAGGAAATGTGGCAGGATGGCCCTGGCCAGCAACAGGAGCTGGGATCCAGGTCACAATCCAGGGGTTTTAAAATTTCCATCTCCCTGGGCAACCCAGACCAGAAAAAGTGGGAATTCCTCCTGGGAATAAGGAGGAAATGTGTCCTGGAGGAATTGCCTGATTGCTGTTTGCAGTAATTAATGAGTCTGGGGGTCCAAATCATGATGAAGGACACAAAATCCGTCCTGGAGGGCTGGAAGAAAGGGAACAAAACTGCCCCAAAAGAGGGAAAACCACAGTGGGAAAACCCTGCTGGAGAATCCAGGTTAATTTTAAACCAATTGTTGTCAACACAGTTAAAACCAAAGAATCTCTTTTCCCTCTGCAGTGAAAAACCAGCAGGAGTTATCATCAGAGATAAAAACCTCCCCTAAAACCATTCTGAACCAAAACCTGCTTCACTCTGAAAGCCCAGAGCAGCCCCAAATTCCCTGTGAGCTCCCCCAGCCCCAGCTCTGTTGCTAATTGTGGCTCAGGAGAGCAGAATTACCCCCTGGACTCTGATCCCAGGTCATGTTGGCATGGAAAACCCTGGAATACAAAGCTGGCAGGGCTGAGGGAGAGGCCACGCTCGGAGCTGACCCCACAGTGCCTCGGCTGTCGCTTCTCAAGGCAGAATTATTTAAAGAACAATTTAAATTATTCATCGTTTCCTGCAGAGCTTGAGACTTTTTTTATTATTATTATCCAAGATATTGGTGGTCTTTTATGTGGCTGCAGAGGTTTAATTTGTTATTAATTACTTCTCAGTGCTAATTCCTCTTTTATCCCCCTTTTTTTTCAGGATTCACTACAATATTTTCTACTGTTTGTACCTGATGGAAAATGCCTCTGGAATTGTGCAGCCTCTGGAAGAGGGAAGGATGGATTTGTGTCCCAGGTGATCCAAGCAGTGCATTCTGAGAATCCCATGGAGTGAGGAGCAAATATTCCAAATATTCCACAGCAGGAGAAGGTGGAGGTGGATCAGTGCCACAGCTGATCCTGCTGCTCAGCACCTTCCCATGAGCTCCCAGAGGAAAATCAGGATGGGGCCTTAGATCTGTGAAATTGGGAGTGCTGAGTTTAAATTGGCTGCTGGGTCTGTTTTAGAATCATGGCAGGGTTTGGAATCATGGCAGGGTTTGGAATCACCCAGTGCCACCCTGCCATGGCAGGGCCACCTGCCACTGTCCCAGGCTGCTCCAGCCCCAGTGTCCAGCCTGGCCTGGGGCACTGCAGGGATGCAGGGGCAGCCCCAGCTGCTCTGGCAATTCCAGCCCAGGCAGGAATTCCTCATGGCCAAGATCCCATCCATGGCTGCCCTCTGGCACTGGCAGCCATTCCCTGGGTGCTGTCCCTGCAGGCCTTGTCCCCAGTCCCTCTGCAGCGACCCTGGAGCCCCTGGAATGTTCTGGAATCTCTCCCTGGAGCCTTCTCCTCTCCAGGGGAACATTCCTGTGGGTTTTGGGGTTTTCTTTTTTGTTTTTGTTAATTTTGTTTTTGAAGTGTTAGAGATGGTATTTTGTGTTTAGGTTTAGTAATTTATAATTATTTATCTTTATTATAAGTTGTGAGTTTTATGGTATTTTACTAATTAGTTATAAAATGGTTAATTTTTGAATATGAGATTTTTTAAGGTTAAACTATTTAACTAAGAAATGATCCTTAAATTATTTTTACTTTTAATTTAATAACTAATTATTTGACATTTGTAATGTGGATTTTTTGGTCTAATTGCAAAACATTATTTAAACTCATGGAGAAGAAGGAAGAAGAAGGTAAAGAAAAAGGATTAGTTACTGTCTTAAAACTTTTATTTTAGTTTTGCATATATTACTATATTTTAGAAGTTTAAGTTTTCTGTTTAGTGACATTACACACTTCTAATTAAGCTGCACACTTGTAACCTCAGTGCTGTTAATTAATTTTGGGAGTCTTCTGCACGCCTGAGGTTAAAGGCAGTGTCCTCTTGTGAGTCAGAGTCTGTCAGTACAGGAAGTCTAAAATTCCCAGCGTGCAGAACTCCAGCACATTCCCAGTTATCCCAATAAATGAGGAATAAAACACCTCCCTGGCTGTGGAGATCCAAGCTGGGATTCTTTTTTCTGCTGCTGGATTGAGTCATTTAATTCTTTATGCCCACCTGGAGAAAGGGAGTGGGATAAATTCATCCATCACCGAGGTCTAACAGAGACAAAACTGGTTTTGATGAGCTTAAAGTCCCAAATTCATTCTCAAAGCACAGAATGGTCCCTTAAAAAGATATTTTCCTTTGTTGGTGTGTGATATTTTCCTATATTCCCTAAAAAAATCTTTCCCAAGACTTTTTATTTTATCTCCAGTATTTTCTTATTCCATGCTTTTCTCCTTTCCCCAATAACCAGGTTGGGATGGGATCTATCAATCCCTGATTTCCCTGGTCGTTTCTTTCAAGTGGGATGGTTTATTTTAGGGATTTTTAAAGGATTCATTCCTTTCCCACTTGTTAATTGGAATTTTTTTCCCTGTTTTTAGTGGATGGGCTGATGTCAAACTGACCCATGAACAGCAGAGGATTTTGAGTCACAAAATTGAGCCTGGCCAAACAGTGAAAATAATGGCATTTGCAGGTAAGAGCCAGAAATGTTGGAAAAATGCCTGGACAATTCCCAATCTGCTCCGTCCCTCCCTGATCCCTCTGCCTGAGGGATTGTGAGATCCCAAGGGGATCAATTTGTGCCTCTGGGATAACAAATTCAGGGGGAAATCTGCCAAAAATGGAGGCAGAATAAAAACAGGGGAGAGAGAAGTGGGAAAATATGGAACAGCCCTGCAGATCCCAGGTTTGGGAAAGGAGGAAGAGGAGATACTCCAGGTGCTGGAGTAGAGATTTCCCTGGAAGCTCTGGAGGAGCAGTTCCTGAAGGACTGAGCCCATGGATAAAGGAGCAGTTCCTGAAGGACTGAGCCCATGGATAAAGGGAGCAGTTCCTGAAGGACTGAGCCCATGGATAAAGGAGCAGTTCCTGAAGGACTGAGCCCATGGATAAAGGGAGCAGATCCTGAAGGACTGAGCCCATGGATAAAGGAGCAGTTCCTGAAGGACTGAGCCCATGGATAAAGGGAGCAGTTCCTGAAGGACTGAGCCCATGGAAAGGAGCAGTTCCTGAAGGACTGAGCCCATGGATAAAGGAGCAGTTCCTGAAGGACTGAGCCCATGGATAAAGGGAGCAGTTCCTGAAGGACTGAGCCCATGGATAAAGGAGCAGTTCCTGAAGGACTGAGCCCATGGATAAAGGGAGCAGATCCTGAAGGACTGAGCCCATGGATAAAGGAGCAGTTCCTGAAGGACTGAGCCCATGGATAAAGGGAGCAGTTCCTGAAGGACTGAGCCCATGGAAAGGAGCAGTTCCTGAAGGACTGAGCCCATGGATAAAGGAGCAGTTCCTGAAGGACTGAGCCCATGGATAAAGGGAGCAGTTCCTGAAGGACTGAGCCCATGGATAAAGGGAGCAGTTCCTGAAGGACTGAGCCCATGGATAAAGGGAGCAGTTCCTGAAGGACTGAGCCCATGGATAAAGGGAGCAGTTCCTGAAGGACTGAGCACATGGAAAGGAGCAGTTCCTGAAGGACTGAGCCCATGGATAAAGGGAGCAGTTCCTGAAGGACTGAGCCCATGGATAAAGGGAGCAGTTCCTGAAGGACTGAGCCCATGGATAAAGGGAGCAGTTCCTGAAGGACTGAGCCCATGGAAAGGAGCAGTTCCTGAAGGACTGAGCCCATGGCTAAAGGGAGCAGTTCCTGAAGGACTGAGCCCATGGATAAAGGGAGCAGTTCCTGAAGGACTGAGCCCATGGAAAGGAGCAGTTCCTGAAGGACTGAGCCCATGGATAAAGGGAGCAGTTCCTGAAGGACTGAGCCCATGGAAAAGGAGCAGTTCCTGAAGGACTGAGCCCATGGAAAAGGAGCAGTTCCTGAAGGACTGAGCCCATGGAAAGGAGCAGATCCTGGAGGGACTGAGCCCATGGAAAAAGGGACCCACACTGGAGTGGGCAGTTCCTAAAGCTGTGTTGGATATTGGGACAATTCCTCCGTGCAAAGGCTTATCCAGCCCTGGCTCAGCTGCCCGGGCAGGGATGGAGTCCCCATTCCTGGAGGGATTTTAAAACCCTGTGGATGTGGCACTTGGGGACGTGGATGGCCTTGGAAGTGCTGGGAATGGTTGGGCTTGACCTTAAAGAGCTTTGCCAACCCAAATAATTCCCTGATTCTCTGAAATCGGGAGTGAAGTGGAATATTGGAGTTGGGACAGCAGGAGAGGAAGGTGTAAAAAAAAATACATGTATGGAATCATTCATTCCTGACTGTGGATGTTTTATTCCTTATTTTTACTTTATTCCTTCTTTTCCTCTCCTCTCCAGGCACAGGGAAAACCTCGACCTTGGTCAAGTACGCGGAGAAATTCTCGGAGCTGAAATTCCTTTACCTGGTTTTTAACAAAGCTGTGGCAGAGAAGGGGAAAAAGGTTTTTCCGAGGAATGTCACCTGCAAGACCTTCCACTCCTTGGCTTTTGGGAGCATTGGGAGACTGTGAGTGGGGAATTGCAATTCCTTTGTGGAAGCAGGGAAAGGGTGGGGAAGGGGACATGGCTTTGAGGGAAACCTGCAGGATTGGAGGCAGCACAAATACCGGGGGGAAATTTGGCATTTATGGTTTCCAGATGGATGCAGCGGGATGCTTCTGGGATTTTAGCATCCATGGGAGCACCCCAGAGCCAAGGAGCTCCTCACAGGGAGGTGGAAATCCACTGGGAATGAAGTTTTCCAGCCTCCCATTCCCACTGGAATGCTGCAGCTGCTCCAAGTGCTCCTTTTCCAGAGGGTCAGTTCCTTTTCCAGAGGGTCAATTCCTTTTCCAGAGGATCAATTCCTTTTCCAGAGGGTCAATTCCTTTTCCTGAGGATCAATTCCCTCATCCTGAGCTCTTTTCATGATCCAATTTCTGCCCACTTCTGGCACATTTAAGCTGGAGGTAGGAAGGAAAACGAGCCATGACCTGGAAAACCAGGAAAATCCCATTCCCTGGCTCTGCAAACTCTCTGGAATTCCAGGGGTGAGCTCAATTTTCCGTCTCTAAAATGTATAAAATCAACAAATTTGTGCTTCCCCCAGGACAAATCTGTGCAGATTTAAAGATATTCCATTAGTAGGGTGAATTGGGATATAAAGCTGAGCTTTTCCCAGGGGTAGTGCACAAAAAATGGATTTCTGTGTGGTTTAACTTTTTTTTTTTTCTTCTTTTTTTCTGGTCCTTTTTTCCTGTCTTTTTTCTCTTTTTTTTTTCTCTTTTTTTTTTCTCTTTTTTTTTTCTCTTTTTTTTTCTCTTTTTTTTTTCTCTTTTTTTTTTCTCTTTTTTTTTCTCTCTGTTTTTTTCTCTCTTTATTTTCTGTCTCTTTTTTTCATGTCTTTTTTTTCCTCTTTTTTTTTCTCTTTTTTTCCCTCTTTTTTTTCTCTCTTTTTTTTCCCTCTCTTTTATTTCTCTCTTTTTTTCCCTCTCTTTTTTTTCTCTCTTTTTTCCCTCTCTTTTTTCCCTCTCTTTTTTCCCTCTCTTTTTTCCCTCTCTTTTTTCCCTCTCTTTTTTTTTCTCTTTTTTCCTGTCTGCTTTTTTTACCTGTCTCTCTTTTTTACCTGTCTCTCTTTTTTACCTGTCTCTCTTTTTTACCTGTCTCTTTCTTTTACCTGTCTCTTTTTTTTAAGTGTCTCTTTTTTTACCTGTCTCTTTTTTTCTCTCTTTTTTTCTCTCTTTTTTTCTCTCTTTTTTTCTCTCTTTTTTTCTCTCTTTTTTTCTCTCTTTTTTTCTCTCTTTTTTTCTCTCTTTTTTTCTCTCTTTTTTTCTCTCTTTTTTTCTCTCTTTTTTTTCTCTTTTTTTCCTCTTTTTTTTTCTCTTTTTTTTCTCTTTTTTTCTCTCTTTTTTTCTCTGTTTTTCCCTCTCTTTTTTTCTCTCTGTTTTTTCTCTCTTTTTTCTTTCTGTCTCTTTTTTCATGTCTGCTTTTTTTCCTGTTTGTTTTTTTACCTGTCTCTTTTTTACCCGTCTCTTTTTTACCCGTCTCTTTTTTACCCGTCTCTTTTTTTTCCTGTCTCTTTTTTTTCCTGTCTCTTTTTTTTCCTGTCTCTTTTTTTTTCCTTTTTTTTTTCCTTTTTTTTTTTCCTTTTTTTTCCCTCTTCTTTTTCCCTCTCTTTTTTTTCCTCTCTTTTTTTCCTCTCTTTTTTTTCCTCTCTTTTTTTTCCTCTCTTTTTTTTCCTCTCTTTTTTTTCCTCTCTTTTTTTTCCTCTCTTTTTTTTCTCTCTTTTTTTTCCTTCTTCCTCTCTTCTTTTTTCTTCCTCTCTTCTTTTTTCTTCCTCTCTTTTTTCTTCCTCTCTTTTTTCTTCCTCTCTTTTTTTCTTCCTCTCTCTTTTTTTGTCCCTCTGGCACAGCTACAAGGAGAAAGGCAAGCTGAACTTCTCCAAGCTGTCCGTTTATTCCATCAGCTTCCTCCTCCGCAACAGGGAGGGCCGAGCCCTGTTTGTAAGAGGGAAAACAGTGTCCCAAACCTTGGAAAACTTCTTCTCCTCCTCAGATGAGGAGATCTGTGAGGAGCACGTGCCCCTGTGGTTCAAAAACACTAACGGGCAGATGGAGCAAGTGAGCCAAGAGGAAAAGAGAGTGAGTCTTTGGGATGGAGCCTCTGGAATTTTCAGAGGTTGGATGGGTTTTGGAGAAGTCTGGGATGGTGGGAAATGTCCCTGCTCATGGGTGGGGTGGCACTGGATGGGCTTTGAGGTCTCTTCCTAAACCATTCCATGATTTTATAAAATAATTCATGTTCATCCCTCTTCCCCAAAATGTGGATCGGAAGAGATCTTCCCGTGTTCAACTGAAATTTGGGATGGGGGAAATTTGGGATTGGGGAATCCTTCAGTCAGAGGAGGGGTTGGGGTAAATCCTGAGCTTTGGAAGAAATCAGAGACTGGTGCAACATTCCAAAGGAATTGGGAGGAAAAGTCCAGAGGTTGGGAGGAGGAAAAGTCCAGAGGTTGGGAGGAGGAAAAGTCCAAAGGAATTGGGAGGAGGAAAAGTCCAAAGGAATTGGGAGGAGGAAAAGTCCAAAGGTTGGGAGAAGGAAAGTCCAAAGGTTGGGAGGAGGAAAAGTCCAAAGGTTGGGCGGAGGAAAAGTCCAAAGGAATTGGGAGGAGGAAAAGTCCAAAGGAATTGGGAGGAGGAAAAGTCCAAAGGAATTGGGAGGAGGAAAAGTCCAAAGGTTGGGAGAAGGAAAGTCCAAAGGTTGGGAGAAGGAAAGTCCAAAGGTTGGGAGGAGGAAAAGTCCAAAGGTTGGGAGGAGGGATCAAAAGATTGAGAGGAGGAATCAAAAATTGAGAGGAAGAATCAAAGACTGGGACAAAAAATCAAAATATTGGGAAGAGGAATCCAAGATTGGGAGGAGGAACCAAAAGATTGGGAAGAAGATGATGTTTGGGGAAAAAAAGGGATAATCCCTGTTTTCCCTAAAAAATACTTCCAGCCACTCTCCTCACCAAATCCTTGTGGATCTGAGGAGCTGCTTGGGATGGCAAAAAAGGATCTGGAGCTTTTTGGGAATGGCTGCCAGTGCCAGAGGGCAGCCATGGATGGGATCTTGGCAATGAGGAATTCCTGGCTGGGCTGGAATTGCCAGAGCAGCTGGGGCTGCCCCTGCATCCCTGCAGTGCCCCAGGAAGGATTGGAGCACTCTGGGATAGAAGAAAACGTCCCTGTCCATGGATGGGGTGGGACTGGATGGGCTTTGAGGCCCTTTCCAGCCCAAACCATTCCATAATTTTATTTTTATCCCATGATTTTATCCCAATCCTTCTGTTTTCCCATTTTAGATCAACGTGGAAGAGGCCAAAGAGATTTGGCACAACATGAAGAAACTGGATGGAGACGCAGAGAAGAAATACAAGATGACTTGTGATGGTAAAAGAGATGGAAAATCCCTCGGGAAAAAGGGATTTGGTGGTGGAAAAATCAATGAATTTATTATTCCTGCTTCTGGCTGAGCCTCCAGAATGAGAAAATCCCTTTTTTTCCTGCCACTGGCTCACCAGGGAATATCCCTCTGACTCAATTTTTCATTTTATATGTATTTATAAAATACATAAAATGAATTTGTGCTCCCACTAGGATAAACATGTGCAGATTTTAAGGATATTCACATTTTTTAGTGGCTAAAAATCAAGCCCAGAAGTTGGAAGTTGCTTCCAGCACATCCTTTCCTCTGGATAATGCTGAAATAACTGGGAAGAACCTTTTTCTTGAAATTCATGGTGGGCCTTAAGAAGCTTGAAATCATCAAATTTGGGCTGCCGAGGGAGAGAGATTTTTTGCAACCCTTCCAAATGTGGAAATTCCAAACAGGAAGTGAAGCCAGAAATGCCACAAAACAACAAAAAAAGAAAAAAAAAAAAAAATGAAAAATTGGATTTGTTTTAAAGATCCTGGTGGATCTTCCCTGCCCTTGAAATTCCTGGTTTTTTCCCTCAGGATATTTGAAACTTTGGCAGCTCAGCAAGCCCCAGCTCTCGGGATACGATGCCATTTTTGTGGATGAAGCCCAGGATTGCACTCCAGGTGAGTTATTCCAGGAGCAGGAGCTCCAATCCCGCTCCCAGAGGGGATCTCCGTGTGCTCAGGAATGTGGTGGAGGTATCTCAATCTAAATACTTGGAATTTAAACAAATTTTCCCTCAGGTTTGATGTTTAAACTGAGCTTTCCCCTGGGTTTGGAGAAAGTTCTTCCCTCATGATCCCAACTGAGCTTTTCCTTGGGTTTGGAGCAGGTTCTTCCTTCATGATCCCAACTGAGTTTTTCTGGGGTTTGGAGTAGGTTCTTCCCTCCTGATCCAAGCTGAGCTTTCCCCTGGGTTTGGAGCAGGTTCTTCCCTCCTGATCCAAGCTGAGCTTTCCCTTGGGTTTGGAGCAGGTTCTTCCTTCATGATCCAAACTGAGCTTTCCCTTGGGTTTGGATTGGAGCAGGTTCTTCCCTCATGATCCAAATTGAGCTTTTTTGAATTTGGACCCTCATGGTCCAAACTGAGCTTTCCTTGGATTTGGATTTGGAGCAGATTTTTCCCTCATGATCCAAACTGAGCTTTCCTTGGGTTTGGATTGGAGCAGGTTCTTCCCTCCTGATCCAAACTGAGCTTTCCCTTGGATTTGGACCCTCATGATCCAAACTGAGCTTTCCTTGGGTTTGGATTGGAGCAGATTCTTCCCTCATGATCCCAACTGAGTTTTTCCTTGATCTTGGAGCAGGTTCTTCCTTCATGATCCAACTTTTTTTCCCTCACAGCCATCGTGGATATCGTGCAATCCCAAAAATGTAGGAAAATCCTGGTGGGAGACCCTCACCAGCAGTTCTTCCCTCAAGATCCATTCTGTGCTTTTCCTTGGCTTTGAAGCAGGTTCTTCCCTCCTGATCCAAAATGAGCTTTCTTGGATTTGGACCCTCATGGTCCAAGCTGAGCTTTCCATTGGGTTTGGATTGGAGCAGATTCTTCCCTCAGGATCCCAACTGAGTTTTTCCTTGGGTTTGGAGCAGGTTCCTTCCTCATGATCCAAACTGAGCTTTCCCTTGGGTTTGGACCCTCATGATCCAAACGGAGTTTTTCTTTGGATTTGGAGCAGATTCTTCCCTCCTGATCCAAACTGAGCTTTTCCTTTGATTTGGAGCAGGTTCTTCCTTCATGATCCTTTTTATTTTTCCCTTACAGCCATCGTGGATATTGTGCAATCCCAAAATTGTGGGAAAATCCTGGTGGGAGACCCTCACCAGCAGATCTACACCTTCCGAGGGGCTGTCAACACCCTCTACTTGGTGCCTCACACCCACGTGTACTACCTGACCCAGGTGAGGACAGCGATTTCCATGGAAAAAACCCAGATCCATGGAAAATTTGGCACTGTGGAGGGTTTGCTTTTCCCTGGATTGCTGAGGAAGCCGGCAGCTGTGGGGCTTTAGTGGAGGGATCCCATCCTGTTGGTGGAAAAGTGGGAGTTGGGATTGAGGCCTTCTTGCAGGGATCAGGATCCCCTTTTTTGAGGGGATCACATCTGGAATGCTGAATGCTGGATCCAGCTGTGGGATCCACCAGACCTGGAGCTGCTGGGAGAGCTGGGAATGTTCCCCTGGAGAAGGGAAGGCTCCAGGGAGAGCTTCCAGCACATTGCAGGGCCTGCAGGGGCTCCAGGGTCGCTGCAGAGGGACTGGGGACAAGGCCTGCAGGGACAGCACCCAGGGAATGGCTGCCAGTGCCAGAGGGCAGCCATGGATGGGATCTTGGCCATGAGGAATTCCTGCCTGGGCTGGAATTGCCAGAGCAGCTGGGGCTGCCCCTGCATCCCTGCAGTGCCCCAGGCCAGGCTGGACACTGGGGCTGGAGCAGCCTGGGACTGCAGGTGTCCTGGGACACTGGCAGGTGTCCTTGCCCATGGCCAGGATTTCCAGGAATCTTTTGGGGATTTTGGTGCCTTTTCCAGGAAAAAAAAAATGTCCAGGAGGTTGGTGGGAATGGCATCATTTGGATTTAAGAATGACCAGGATTTCTAGGAATATTTTTGAGGGATTTTGTTCCTTTTTCCAAGGGAAAGTTCTCCAGAAGGTCTTAAGAACAACCAGCATGTCCAGGAGCATTTTGAAGAAATTTTGATGCTTTTTCCTGGGAAAAAATTGTCCAGAAGATTGCTGGGAATCCCATAATTCCATGTAGATAGATAGAATTGTAGACATTCTGAGAATTCCTTCTGCTTTTCCTGCTGATCCCAGCATTTTTCCAGAGTTTCAGGTTCGGCCCCGAGATCGCCTACGTGGGAGCCACGATCCTGGATGTGTGCAAAGGGATCCGCAGCAAAACCCTGCTGGGAGGAAACCAAAGGGGTGAGCTGGGAGTGGCAATCCCCAGAGATTCCACAAGAATTCCACAGGAATTCAATCAGGAATGATTCATTGATTAGTTATATTAAACCATAATATTAATTAATTAATTATAGATTGAATAATTATTATATTGTATTATATTTTTACTATATTCTATTATTACTATATTTTTACTATATTCTATTATTACTCTATCATTATTATATTCTATTATTACTATATTATATTCTATTATTACGCTATCATTACTCTATTATATTCTATTATTACGCTATCATTACTCTATTCTATTATTACTCTATTATATTCTATTATTACTCTATCATTATTATATTCTATTATTACTATATTATATTCTATTATTACTCTATCATTACTACATTATTTCTAGTATTACTATATTATATTCTATTATTGCTCTATCATTACTCTATTATATTCTAGTATTACTATATTATATTCTGTTATTGCTCTATCATTACTCTATTATATTCTAGTATTACTATATTATATTCTATTATTGCTCTATCATTACTCTATTATATTCCATTATTACTCTGTTATATTCTATTATTACTCTATCATTACTCTATTCTATTATTATTCTATTATAGTCTATTATTACTCTATTATATTCTATTATTACTCTATCATTACTCTATTCCATTATTACTCTATTACATTCTATTATTACTCTATCGTTGCTCTATTATATTCTATCATTACTCTATTATATTCTATTGTTACTCCATTGTTACTCTTTGTTACTCTATTGTTACCCTACCATTATTACATTATTACCACATTATATTATATTACAACTATATTCTATTATTACTCTGTTACTACTCTGTTACTACTCTACCGTTACTCTACCGTTACTCTACCGTTACTCTACTATTGCTATATTATACTCTGTTACTACTCTACCATTGCTCTACCATTACTCTACCATTACTCTACCATTACTCTACCATTACTCTACCATTACTCTACCATTACTCTACTATTACTCTACTATTGCTATATTATATTCTATTATTACTCTGTTACTACTCTGTTACTACTCTACCATTACTCTACCATTACTCTACTATTGCTATATTATACTCTGTTACTACTCTACCATTACTCTACCATTACTCTACCATTACTCTACCATTACTCTACTATTACTCTACTATTGCTATATTATATTCTATTATTACTCTGTTACTACTCTGTTACTACTCTACCATTACTCTACCATTACTCTACTATTGCTATATTATACTCTGTTACTACTCTACCATTGCTCTACCATTGCTCTACCATTGCTCTACCATTGCTATATTATATTCTATTATTACTCTGTTACTACTCTGTTACTACTCTGTTACTACTCTGTTACTACTCTGTTACTACTCTGTTACTACTCTACCATTACTCTACCATTACTCTACTATTGCTATATTATACTCTGTTACTACTCTACCATTGCTCTGTTATATTATATTTATGTGGTAATATAACAAGTATTAATATAATATTGGAATATTAATATAGTAGTAACTACTCTGATTGTTAAATAAGAATTTATTTAATTAAGATTATTAATTAATTCAATCTGGATTATTATATTATACTATATTCATTATGCCATATTTATAATATATAATACTTATAATATTATGTTTATTATAATACATTTAATATATTATATCAATTATATTTATTGTATTACATATATATTATATTATATTACATATATTATATTATATTATATTATATTATATTATATTATATTATATATTATCATAACATTTTAATATAATATATTAATATTAATATAGTAGTAAATACTATGATAGTTAAATAATAAATAAAGTTAATTACTTAACTAATATTATATTAAATAATATAATATGTAGTAAATTAAATTAAATTAAATATATTTATTAATAAATAAATATAATAAGTATATAATATATAATAAAATAATATAATAAATATATTTATTATGTAATAAATATAATATAATTTAATTATAAATTTAATTTATAAATTTAATTAGAAACTAGAAATATATTAATTACATTGGAAAATAATTAATTAATTGTATTAAATAATAATAATGACAGTTAATATTACATTATAAAATTGATATAATTTAATTTATTCTAAAATTTGAAAATTGTGTGCTTGGAAATAAATATTTAATTCATTTCCTGAAAATAAAGATTTAATTAATTTCCTAAAAATAAAGATTTTTTAAATTTCCTAAAGTCAAATTAATAATGGAAAATAATAAATTAATAATAACAGGTAAATACTGACTTTTAACATATTAAAAAATTAATATATTAATTAGTAGCAGATAAAATAATGAAATGTAAGTATTCAATTAATAATGAAAAGTAAATATTGAATTAGCAATAAAATATAAAATGAAATTATTATTAAAATATAAATAATAATTAATTTACTGAAATAAATTAATAATAAAAGAGAAATAATGCATTAATAATAACAGATAAATATTACATCAATAGTAACTGATAAAATAATAACAGACAAATATTTAATACAGATTATAAAAGTAAATTTAAAATATTTTTTAAAATTTATAAATTATAAACTATTAAATTAAATTAATAATTACTGACAAAATATTTTAAATATTAAATTGATTCTAAAATATTAAATGAAAATAATATTTAAATATTAATAATAACTATTTTACAAAAAATAAGTTAATATTAAAATATAAGTAATAAATATAAAATAATAACTTGTTAAATTTAATTATTAATAAGCTATAAATAATTCATTCCCTGTAATTAAATTTGTAATAAAATAGAAATAATAAATTACTAGGAAAATATAAAATAATAAAACAATGACATAATAAATTGAATTAATTAATAAATCTAAATAATAATCAATTTCCTAAAATCAAATAAATAATAAAATATAAAGTCAAATGTAGTAATAAAATATAATAAATCAATTAAATTTTAAATGAAATATTCATAATATTAATTATTAATTAACCGGGAATTCCATCTGGGAGTGGCTGTGGCTAGCTGGGAATAAGTGTGGCTGACTGGGAATTCCAGCTGGGAATGGCTGTGGCTAACTGGGAATGGCTGTGGCTAACTGGGAATGGCTGTGGCTGACTGGGAATTCCAGTTTGGAATGGCTGTGGCTGACTGGGAATTCCAGCTGGGAATGGCTGTGGCTGACTGGGAATTCCAGCTGGGAATGGCTGTGGCTAACTGGGAATGGCTGTGGCTAACTGGGAATTCCAGTTTGGAATGGCTGTGGCTGACTGGGAATGGCTGTGGCTGACTGGGAATGGCTGTGGCTAACTGAGAATTCCAGCTGGGAATGGCTGTGGCTAACTGGGAATTCCAGCTGGGAATGGCTGTGGCTGACTGGGAATTCCAGCTGGGAATGGCTGTGGCTAACTGGGAATGGCTGTGGCTAACTGGGAATTCCAGTTTGGAATGGCTGTGGCTGACTGGGAATGGCTGTGGCTGACTGGGAATGGCTGTGGCTGACTGGGAATGGCTGTGGCTAACTGAGAATTCCAGCTGGGAATGGCTGTGGCTGACTGGGAATTCCAGCTGGGAATGGCTGTGGCTGACTGGGAATTCCAGCTGGGAATGGCTGTGGCTGACTGGGAATGGCTGTGGCTGACTGGGAATTCTCCTGGAATGGCTGTGGCTAACTGGGAATTCCAGCTGGGAATGGCTGTGGCTGACTGGGAATTCCAGCTGGGAATGGCTGTGGCTGACTGGGAATTCCAGCTGGGAATGGCTGTGGCTGACTGGGAATGGCTGTGGCTAACTGGGAATTCTCCTGGAATGGCTGTGGCTGACTGGGAATTCCAGCTGGGAATGGCTGTGGCTGACTGGGAATTCCAGCTGGGAATGGCTGTGGCTAACTGGGAATTCCAGCTGGGAATGGCTGTGGCTAACTGGGAATTCTCCTGGAATGGCTGTGGCTGACTGGGAATTCCAGCTGGGAATGGCTGTGGCTGACTGGGAATTCCAGCTGGGAATGGCTGTGGCTGACTGGGAATTCCAGCTGGGAATGGCTGTGGCTGACTGGGAATTCCAGCTGGGAATGGCTGTGGCTGACTGGGAATTCCTCCCTCAGGGGACGTGAGGGGCGGCCGGCAGGGAAAGGTGGCGATGCTGTCCCGGAGCAACTGGAACGTGTTTGAGGACGCCGTGGAATTCTCTGGGAGAAACCCCCCGGCCAAAATCCACGTCATTGGGGTGAGGGGCATTGCACCCAGTCCAATTCCAAGGATTTTAAGGAATATTCCAGGAAAAAACGTGGATTTTTTGTGCGCAGGGGTGCCGTTATTCTCCAGTCCTTGCAGGCCTCATCCCATTTTGAGGCTCCTTCGTGCAGGCCTCAGTCCATTTTTAGGATAATTTGTCTGATTTTTATCAGGGATGATGCAGGAAAAAAGGGATGGACAGTTGGGACAAGTTATTCCAAGGTTTTAAGTGAGTATTCCAGGAAAAAGCAGGAATTTTTTGTGGCCAGGGATGTTATTTGGAGCTGTTCCTCTCCAACCCTTGCAGGCCTCATCCCAATTTGAGGCTTCTTTGTGCAGGCCTCAATCCCTTTTTGGGATAATTTGTCCCATTCTTATCAGGGATGGGGCTGGGAAAGAGGGATGGACACTTGGAATAAAGAATTCCAAGGATTTCAATGATTATTCCAGGAAAAAGCAGGCATTTTCAGGAAGAAGCAGGATTTTTTGGATTATTTAGAGCTGTTACTCTCCGAGCCTTGCAGGCCTCATCTCATTTTTAGGATAATTTGTCCCATTTTCATGAGGGCTGGGGCAAGGAAAAGAGGGATGGCCAGCTGGAATAAAGAATTCCAAGGATTTCAGTAAATATTCCAGGAAAAAGCAGGAATTTTCAGGAAGAAGCAGGATTTTTTGGATTATTCAGAGCTGTTACTCTCCGAGCCTTGCAGGCCTCATCCCATTTTTGGGATAATTTGTCCCATTTTTATCAGGGCTGGGGCAAGGAAAGAGGGATGGGCAGCAGGAACAAGTTATTCCAAGGATTTCAGTAAATATTCCAGGAAAAAGCAGGAATTTTCAGGAAGAAGCAGGATTTTTTGGTTATTTAGAGCTGCTGCTCCCCAAGCCTTGCAGGCCTCATCCCATTTTTGGGATAATTTGTCCCGTTTTTAGCAGGGATGGGGCAAGGAAAGAGGGATGGACAGCAGGAACAAGTTATTCCAAGGATTTCAGTAAAGATTCCAAGAAAAAACAGGCATTTTCAGGAAGAAGCAGGATTTTTTGGATTATTTAGAGCTGTTACTCTCCAAGCCTTGCAGGCCTCATCTCATTTTTGGGATAATTTGTCCCATTTTTAGCAGGGATGGGGCAGGAAAACATCAAAATTGGTGGAAGTTGGAGAGGTTTGGAGCCTGATTTTGGGAATTTTAACAGGTTTGGAACCTGATCCTTGGGAATTTTAGGCTGATATTTCAAATTTTCCATCTTTTTTCCACCCAAATTCCAATTCAAGGAGGGGTTGAAGTGCTCAGGATTAAAGATCTTCTGCAGTGTGGAATCAATCAAATTTATAAATACAATCAATGTATAATTCTTGTTTGGCATTATGTTAATTTATTTTATTGTATTTTCATTTTAAATATTTTATGTATTTGAGAAATAAATTTTATTTTGTAAATAAAATTAATACATAAAATATATATAATAAAATTCTTTAAAATACATACAGAAACAATACATAAATAATTTTTTTATATAAATAAATGTTATTTCTGTAGTTTATAAATACATTTTTCTTCCTTTTAGGGATTGGAGAGATTTGGCCTGAGCAGAATTTATGACATTTGGAAGCTCAGCCTGCCTGCAGACGTCAGGAAAAACTGTGAGTATTCCCTCATCCTTCTTTTTTCCAGGATTTTTTAGGTTTTGCTGGAAATAAAAACCCTTTAAAAAAATAATAATAATACCAATAACAATAAAATTGAATAAGTAATATTTTATATTGTTTATATATTATATATAATTTTATATAACACATTATATATATAATATTTTGTAATTATATATTAAAATTTAATATTTAACCCCGGTTAATTTTAAATTTCCTAATTAATTTTTTGGTTGAACCATCATTTTTTAATTGTTTTATCACATGCTGGGCTGTTTTGGCTGCTTAATTCCAGAAATCCCAAACTTTAGGGATTTTTGTCAGGCATCTTTTCCCAGCTTTCCGCAGTGATTCCTCATTTTCAGTGCAAGCAAACCCAGAATTCGAGATATTTTTCCCCAAATTTTTCAAATTTTCAGTTGTTTTTCATTTTTTTTTTAGTGTTCCCTGGATTGTTTTGGGTGTAAAGCTCAATTTTTTAAATTTTTCTTTAAAATATGGAAAAAAATTCAGATTAAATTCAGGGTTTCCTTTAAAATATGGAATTAAATTCGGGATTTCTTTTAAAATCTGGAATAAAATTCAGGATAAAAATTCGGGATTTCCTTTTAATTCAGGATAAAATCCAGGTTAAAATTTAAGGATTTCCTTTAAAATATGGGATGAAATTCAGGATTTCCTTTAAAGTACGGAGTAAAATTCAGGATAAATTCAGGAAAAATTTCAGGAAAAAAAATCAGGATAAAATTCAGAGTTTCCTATAAAATATGGGATGAAAATCAGGATAAAATTCAGGATAAAATTCAGGGTTTCCTATAAAATATGGGATGAAATTCAGGATAAAATTCAGGGTTTCTTTTAAATATGGAATAAAAATCAGGAAAATTCAGGATAAAATTCAGGATTTCCTTTAAAATATGGGATAAAATTCGGGATAAAATTCAGAGTTTCCTATAAAATATGGG
The DNA here is from genome assembly GCF_015832195.1 of Motacilla alba alba. Taxonomy (NCBI): domain Eukaryota; kingdom Metazoa; phylum Chordata; class Aves; order Passeriformes; family Motacillidae; genus Motacilla; species Motacilla alba. Next base: position 1,165,936 of record NC_052031.1, on the reverse strand, counting down.
ATAAAATTCAGGATAAAATTCAGAGTTTCCTATAAAATATGGGATAAAATTCAGGAAAAAAATCAGGATTTCCTTTAAAATACAGAATAAAAATCAGGATAAAATTCAGGGTAAAATTCAGGATAAAATTCAGGGTTTCCTTTAAAATACAGAATAAAAATCAGGGAAAAAAATCAGTATAAAATTCAGGGTTTCCTATAAAATATGGGATAAAATTCAGCAAAAAATTCAGGATTTCCTTTAAAGTATGGAGTAAAATTCATAATAAAATTCAGGGAAAAATTCAGGATTTCCTTTAAATATGGAATAAAATTCAGGATAAAATTCAGGATAAAATTCATGGTTTCCTTTAAAATACAGAATAAAAATCAGGAAAAAAATCAGGAAAAAATCAGGATAAAATTCAGAGTTTCCTATAAAATATGGGACAAAATATAGGATAAAATTCAGGATAAAATTCACGGTTTCCTGTAAAATATGGGATAAAATTCAGGATAAAATTCAGGGTTTCCTTTAAAATATGGGATAAAATTCAGGATAAAATTCAGGATGGAATTCTGGATTTCCTTTAAAATATGGGATAAAATTCTGGATTTCCTTTAAAGTATGGAGTAAAATTCAGGAAAAAATTCAGGGTTCCCTATAAAATATAGGATAAAATTCAGGAAAAAATTCAGGATAAAATTCAGGATTTCCTTTTAAATAGGGAATAAAAATCAGGAAAAAATCAGGATAAAATTCAGGGTTTCCTTTAAAATATGGGATGAAATTCAGGATAAAATTCTGGAAAAAAATCAGGGTTTCCTATAAAATATAGGATAAAATTCAGGATAAAATTCAGGATTTCCTTTAAAATAGGGAATAAAAATCGGGAAAAAAAATCAGGAAAAAATCAGGATAAAATTCAGGGTTTCCTATAAAATATGGGACAAAATTCAGGATAAAATTTAGGATTTCCTTTAAAGTATGGAGTAAAATTCAGGATAAAATTCAGGATTTCCTTTAAAATATGGGATAAAATTCAGGAAAAAATTCAGGATAAAAATCATCCCTTTAAAATCCAGCAGCAACAGATGAGTTTTTATGGAGACAACAAAAGATTCCCCAATTTTCCACAGATATTTGATTCCATGATTATTATTCCCACTTTTTTTGGTGAGGGGAACTGCCTGGAAAATCCCTTCAGCAGCTGGAAAGCGAGGGAAATTCAGAATTTCTTTTAAAATATGGAGTAAAATTCAGGATAAAATTCAGGGTATCCTTTAAAATATGGGATGAAATTCAGGATAAAATTCCAGAAAAAATTCAGAATTTCCTTTAAAATATGGGATAAAATTCTGGATTTCCTTTAAAGTATGGAGTGAAATTCAGGAAAAAATTCAGGGTTTCCTATAAAATAGAGGATAAAATTCAGGATAAAAATTCAGGATAACATTCAGGATTTCCTTTAAAATAGGGAATAAAAATTGGGAAAAAAATCAGGAAAAAATCAGGAAAAATTCAGGGTTTCCTTTAAAATATGGGATAAAATTCAGGATAAAATTCAGGATGAAATTCTGGATTTCCTTTAAAATATGGGATAAAATTCTGGATTTCCTTTAAAGTATGGAGTAAAATTCAGGAAAAAATTCAGGGTTCCCTATAAAATTCAGGATAAAATTCAGGAAAAAATTCAGGAAAAAATTCAGGAAAAAATTCAGGATTTCCTTTAAAATAGGGAATAAAAATCAGGAAAAAATCAGGATAAAATTCAGGGTTTCCTATAAAATATGGGACAAAATTCAGGATAAAATTTAGGATTTCCTTTAAAGTATGGAGTAAAATTCAGGATAAAATTCAGGATTTCCTTTAAAATATGGGATAAAATTCAGGAAGAAATTCAGGATAAAAATCATCCCTTTAAAATCCAGCAGCAACAGATGAGTTTTTATGGAGACAACAAAAGATTCCCCAATTTTCCACAGATATTTGATTCCATGATTATTATTCCCACTTTTTTCGTGAGGTGAACTGCCTGGAAAATCCCTTCAGCAGCCGGAAAGCGAGGGAAATCAATACGGGATGGGAAAAATCCTAATGAAACCTCGAATAAAAATGCAAGTGTGTGAAATGAATCCATCCTCCCTGGCAGCAAACCTGGTGATCGAGGATTCCTTCATCAGGAAGTGGGAGGAATCCGAGGGGCTGCTGGGGCTGAAGGAATACGCGGCGCGCGTGGACGACCGCGACCTGGAGGTGAAGATCGCCATCGTGGAGAAGCACAGGGAGAGGATCCCGGAGCTGGTGGCCAGGATCAAGGGCAGCCACGTGTCCCAGGAGTCCCTGGCAGGTGATTCCACGTGCCAGGAGAAAATCGGGATCATTTTCCATCCTGCCTTTGGGTTGGGTTTTTAGGGAGAGCAGAGGTGGATTGGGAGGTTTTGGGGGTTGGGTTTGCTTCTGCTCTGGAGGCAGCTTGGAGAGCTGGGAATGTTCTGGAGAAGGATGCAGGGAGAGCTTCCAGAACATTGCAGGGGCTCCAGGAGAGCTGCAGAGGGACTGGGGACAAGGCCTGCAGGGACAGCACCCAGGGAATGGCTGCCAGTGCCAGAGGGCAGCCATGGATGGGATCTTGGCCATGAGGAATTCCTGCCTGGGCTGGAATTGCCAGAGCAGCTGGGGCTGCCCCTGCATCCCTGCAGTGCCCCAGGCCAGGCTGGAGCAGCCTGGGATGGTGGGATTGCAATGGGATGGGCTTGAGGTCCCTTCCCACCCAAACCATTCCGGGATTCTGGGATCAAGGGGGCTCAGAATCCATCCCGAGGGATTTTTATGGAAGTTGGGGATGGAAAAGGGAAGGGAGACCCTTCCTGGAGTCCCCAGGTTCCCAGTAAAAGCCCTGGATCCCAAAATTCCTTCCTGGAGCAGAGTTGGGTTGGGGATGGATCCAACCCCAGGCTGGCAGAGCTGGGAATGGAGGGAATTCCCTGGGAGAGGGAGACTGGGGTGGGATTTTGGGCTGGAATTGCCAGAGCAGCTGGGGCTGCCCCTGCATCCCTGCAGTGCCCCAGGCCAGGCTGGACACTGGGATAGTGGAAAGCGGAGCCCTTCTCATTTAGGATTCCTGTTGGAATTTGGGGAGAGAAAATTCCTCAAATGTTGAGCATTCCTGTTTGGGAATGTGGCTGGAGCTCGGGATGCCCGCCAGGAATTTCCCTTGGTACAAATTCCCTTCATCCATCCTGGGTCCCCACAGAGGGGCTTTGCTCCTGATTTAACTCTGGCAGAAGGGGAACGGATGCAGAATGAAATGAAACAAAAAATGCCATTACTGCTGCCAAGACTGATCCTTTTCCTTTTCCCTTGTTTTTCCCAGATTTTCTCATCGGGACCGTGCACCAAGCCAAGGGCCTGGAATTCGACACCGTTTGTGTCGCGGATGATTTTGTGCAAATCCCTTCTGTCACTGAGGCCCTCCTGAGGAGAACGAACCTTGCTCTTGGTGAGGGAACGGCGCCCTGGGGACCCCTGAAAGTGGGAAAGAAAAGTGTGGAGAGGGGCTGGAGAGTGGGAATGGAGCTGGGAAGGGGCTGGAGAGCCAGGAGAGGCCGAGGGAGCTGGGCAGGGGCTGAGCCTGGAGCAGAGGAGGCTCAGGGGGACCTTGTGGCTCTGCACGAGTCCCTGCCAGGAGGGGACAGCCGGGGGGGTCGGGCTGTGCCCAGGGAACAGGGACAGGAGGAGAGGGAACGGCCTCAGGTGGGATTTTGGGGAAATTCCTTCCTGGAAAGGTTGTCCAGTCCTGGCACAGCTGCCCAGGGCGGGGTGCAGTCCCCATTCCCGGGGGGATTTAAAGCCCCGTGGATGTGGCACTGGGGACACGGGTGACCCTGGCCGTGCTGGCATGGTGGCATTCCACGCTAGGAATCTTTGCCAGCCCCAAGGGTTGCCTGGCTCCAGCAGTGCCATCCCAGCGGGGCAGGAGCTGCACAAAGCATTCCCGGGGGGTTGCTGTGGGAGGCTCACCCAGCCGTGGCTGCGGGAGGCTGAGCCAGGCTCGGGGGTGCCCAGGGCCGATTCCAGCTGGGAATTCCGTGCTCTGGAGCAGCTCGGCGTTCCCTGATCCCGTTTTTGATCCCTCCAGCCGTGCCGGGGGAGGTTTGGATTGGATTTTGGGGACCATTTCCCCATGGGAAAGGTGCTCAGGCATTGGAAGTGCCCAGGGCGGGGTGCAGTCCCCATTCCTGGGGGGATTTCCCTGTGGATGTGGCACCTGGGGACACGGGTGACCCTGGCAGTGAGAATGATTTGGACTCCATGTCTTAGAGGCCTTTCCCAACCTAAAAAATTCCATGATTCCCTGATTCCACCATCTTGTGCCCAAACAGAGCATGGAAAAGAAAGGCCAAGTCCCTCTTTTTTCTGTACCTATTTTTAGGGCCCTCCCAGTGATTTTTCCCATTAAAACAACTTCCCCCTCCTCATTCTCCTGCACACCTTTTCAACCCTATGGATTCTCCCATTCCATAAATATTCCCCCAGCCAAGCTTGGAGCTGTGTAGCAGCAGAGCCCAATCCAAGCCTTGGGAAAGCCACTGAGGCTCCTGTTCTGGAGTTCTGCCTTCCCAGGGAATTCCCGGAGGGAATCCAGGGACTGGGAAACTCCTCCAGAGCCAAACAGAAAAACAGGAATCTGGGAGTGGCTTCTCCAGCCATGCAGAGTGGAGGGAGAAATGTGGGATGAGGCAGGAGCTGCAAATTCCTGCTTTCCCAGAAAAACCCTGCTGTCCTTCAGCACTGGATCCTGGAATGGTTTGGCTTGGAAGGGACCTTAAAGCCCGTCCAATTCCATGGGCAGTGACTCCTTCCATTATCCCAGGGTGCCCCAGGCCTCATCCTGGTTGAAGCATTCTTTTCCAGCCTCAATAATTTGGGAATTCTGTGTTCATACCCCCATGAGAATGCCCAGTGCATCCAGGTGATCCAGGGAATGAGCCCCTGGATAAGAGGGAACGGCCTCAGCCTGGGCCAGGGCAGGTTTGGATTGGATATTTGGGAATTTCTCCATGGAAAGGAGCCTCCAGCCATCCCAAATCCCTCCAGGCTTTGTTTTCCTCCTCCTCCTGCCGGGACAAGCAGGAGTGGGAATGTCCCAGGTCTCCTCCCAGCTTTCCATGGAGACAGAGCCTAAAATCCTCAACAGGAAGAAAATCGGGATCAGATTCCCACCCCAAGCACATCCAGCAGCACAAAATGCCAGAGATCCATCCCAAATGGAATCCTGGAATGGTTTGGGGTGGGAAGGAACCTCAGAGCTCATTCTGGGCTCACTGGTTGAAGCATTGGAAGGACCACAGAGAGCTGCTCAGCCCTGTTCCCTGAATCCATGGATTGTCTCTCCTCCCTCCTAGACAGGACCCCTGAGGATGAGTGGAACCTGCTCTACGTGGCCGTCACCAGAGCCAAGAAGTGCCTGCTGATGTCCAAATCCCTGGAAAACCTTCTAGCTCTGGCTGGAGTAAGTGAAACCTTCCCAGGGCAAGGGAATCCTGTTGTGGGGTGATTCGGGGCACCAAAGGATTCTCCTAAGATAAATCCTGATCCTAGGATTCATGCCACGGGCTGCTCCTTGTGCTGGCATGCACCAGAACAGCAGGAATCACTTTTATTCCTGCATTTTGCTGCTCCATCAGAGATTCCAGTAGGAAGACACAGGATTGCAGTGGGCTTTTCCCATAGTTCTTGCATTTGGATGTTGTTTTCCACAGATTTGGGGTTTTTATCTCCATGGAAGTGTGGAGGTTCCCTTTTCCCTACCTGCAGGGCCTTCCAGCTCTTCCTTTTCCCCCCCTTTCCTTTTCCCCCCTTTCCTTTTCCCCCCCTTTCCTTTTCCCCCCCTTTCCTTTTCCCCCCTTTCCTTTTCCCCCCTTTCCTTTTCCCCCCTTTCCTTTTCCCCCCTTTCCTTTTCCCCCCCTTTCCTTTTTCCCCCTTTCCTTTTCTCCCCCTTTCTTTTCCCCCCTTTCCTTTTCCCCCCCTTTCCTTTTCCCCCCCTTTCCTTTTCCCCCCCTTTCCTTTTCCCCCCCTTTCCTTTTCCCCCCCTTTCCTTTTTCCCCCCTTCCTCTTCTCCCTTATCTCCTTCCTTCCTTTATTCCCTTCCTTTTTCCTCCCTTCATCCTCTTCCTGCCATTGGCTCCTGCTGGAGCTTTTCCACCACCAGGAATTTGAGGTTTTGTTCCCTCTTTAAATCCCATCGTATTCCAAGTCTCTTCCTTAGGGGCTAAAAAAATTATGGAGCAACGCTGAGCTTCCCTGAGCTCCCTCTGAGGGGTGGAATTCCCTTTTTCCATGTTCCCCAGGAGCGTTTCCTGCGGGTGGAGCTGCGGAGTGAGGCTGGGAAGGACAAGGATGGAGCTGCTGTTGCCTGCTGTGTGTCGGGATGTACAAACTCCCTGGAAGTCAGCTCGGGGCTGCTGGTGAAGAAGCTCCCATTGACTCACGTACGTCCCTTCCCTGGGGTTTGGGATTTGGGATTTGGGAGCCTTCCCGAGCCATTCTAGTCCCTGTTCTGAGCAGGGAGCTCAGCTCCCCATCCATTTCCTTGCGCTCACAACCAGGGGGTGAATTCCAAGGGTAATTCCAGGTCCTGTTGCACTTCCCACAAATCCACTCCATCTCAAACATCCCGTCTGAGACCTCAGGTGGATCCAGGTCTGGGTTTTGTTGTGTCACATCCCTGGGTGGCTCTTGGAGCCCATGGAATGTCCAGGTGGGATTGGCCCAGCACCCCTGGCCCCAGGGACAATGCAGCTCTTGGGGCCAGGTTTGGCTTTGGTCCCACCTGGATCCTGGTCCAGAGGCTGCTGGCAAGGCCGAGCTCCGTGGGGAGCACGAGGTCAGGCTGGGGAGCTCCACGGCCAGGACGAGGGACAGGACACGAGGGAGCAGCCTCGGGCTGGGCCGGGGCAGCTTTAGGGTGGCCGTGGGGACAATTCCCTCGTGGAAAGGGTTTCCAGGCAGGGCAGGGGCTGCCCGAGGCAGGGCTGGCATTCCCATTCCCGGAGGCATTGCCAAGCCCCGTGCATGTGGCACTCGGGGACGTGGCTGCCGTGCCTCAGGGTTGGCTTTTCTGTGCTCCACATTCTGTGCTGCAGAGAGACAAACAAGCAGGGTGGGAGTGCCTGGGCCAAAGCTGGAACGGGACAATGAACTGCAAGGGGCAAATGGAGCAGAGCTGAGCCAAGGCAGAGACCCCGGGAGCGCTCGTGCATTTTGGGACCATTTGGGTCCATCTTGGGGTCATTTTGGGACCATTCTGGTTCATTTTGGTTCCTCTGGGGTTCATTTTGGGACCATTCTGGTTCCTCTTGGCTGCAGCCCTGGCTGGGCTCTTGTGCTGCCCAAGGTGGATCCATGGAGGAGATCCTTGGAATAAATCCCCAATTTATTCTTTAGCTCCATCTAGTCTCTGTCCTAGCTCAGCCTTCACAGGGCATCAGTTCGCCTTGGAATAGCTGGACCCGATATCCTTAAAGATCTTTTCCAACCATTCCACGATTCTGTGTGGGATTTCCTTGCTTTGGGCACAGCACGGCTCCCTTCCCTGGATTGTGGCAGAGCTGGGAAGCCCAGGTTGTGTTGCTGCAGCATCCTCTTCCCTGAAATCCCCTCTTTTCCTCCCACAGAGCGACAACAGCCAGGATCCAGGGGGATTCCTTTGCCGGGCTTGCAGCTGGCTGTTCTTCGGCTCCCTGACTGCACTCACCTCTTTCCTAACGATCCAGCAGGAGCCCATCCAGCTCTAACCAAGCCCTCCAGCTTCCCAGAGCTATCCTGGATGTGGGACAAATCCTTTTGGCACATCCCAGCTCCAAAATCAAGTGGATGTTGGGGTCAGGATTTCAGCCCAGCTTCAAATTCCAGGTGGATGTTGGAGCAGGATTTCAGCCCAGCTCCAAAATCAAGTGGATATTGGAGGAGGATTTCAGCCCCGCTTCAAATTCCAGGTGGATATTGGAGCAGGATGTTCCCAGCTCCAGAGGGACTTCCAGGCCCCCTGGGGACGATGTGATGCCTTTCCTCCAGCCCTGCCTCATCCTCCAGGAGCTGGGAATGGGATATCCAGAGGAATCTGCACTTTAGGAATGGATTAGACAGAGCAGGGTTCATTGTGGAACATTCCCTCTCTTCCCTCTGTCACCAGTGTCCAAATTTCCTGAATATCTTATCATGCCTGGAAATCCCTCTGACCCACAGGAAAAAGAGGAAACACAACACTGGAAAGTATCCAAAGAAAGGATCTTTAACATGAACTGTTCCTGTCCAGCCATGGGAGGAAATCATCAATCTCTCTCAGTTAATTCCTTTTCCATCCTTGCAGCCAAGGGGTTTCCCTGGATTCTTTCCCTTCTCCCTGCAGCCAACCAGGAAGGAAGAAATGAGGCAGCAGCACAAAAATTCCTTTGGATTGGTTCCTGCCAAACTCAGGGACAAGCTGGAGAGGAATTTCCAGTCCTAAAATTAAATATGTCGCCAAAAAAAAAAAGCCTTAACACTTCCTTTGTGTCTCTTCCCTGCCCTTAGATACCCTTTGTGTCCCCAGAGGGCTCAGGTGAATCACGCTCTCCCACAGCTCCGGAGCCTGTGCCGTGGGAAGCAGGACTGAAAGTGGTTTAAGGAATCTGCCTTGGACGCTGCCCGGAGCCGTGGGCTGTGCCTGCTGCAGCAATCTCAGACATCCTGGCTCTTTGCATTCATGGAGCCCTTCCCTCCCTCTCCTTTCGCTTTGAAAGCTGACTCCAGGGATGCATTCCCAGCCAAACGCTGGCATCTGGATGGAAGCACAAAGCCTGGAGCTGGCGGTGGATGCACTGCTCCTCTCCCAGCCTCCCCTGCCTCCCCGGCATCCCGGTTCCTTGGGAATAGGGATGTGCCCAGCGCTGCGCCTGGCACACAGCCTGGATCAGAGGCACAAACAGGAAAAGCCATGGAATTTCAGCTGTTGGATCCCTGCAGCTCCGGAGGATGGGAATGAACCCTTCATTTCCGTGGTGTCCAATGGGAATGTCCTTGGTGCTGTGGGGATGGATTCATCCCAATCCAGTCCTTCCCATCCCGTTAAAGTACCCACTGCTCTGTTATTTTTTATATAAAATATATTTATTTATACATAAAAATAAAGAGCTGCCTTTTCCAGAGTATAAGGAAACAAGTGGATAAAACCTGGATAAGGAAACAAGAAGCGGATAAAACCTGGATAAGGAAACAAGTGGCTAAAAACTGCTGATGGATAAAGGGAAAACATTCCCTAAATTGTGTTATTTGGTCCTTGATGTGTCTGTAGAGACTGCTCCAGCTTGGATTCCCCATGAGCCGGTGGGATCGGGATCCAGAGCCGGGATCGGCGCTGGAAGCGCTTCCAAAGGATCCCTGAGCTGCGTGTGGGGGTGGGATGGTCCCACCACCTTTGGCTCTGGCTCCGTGGCTGGAAGAGAGCAGGAAAGGGATGAGGATGTGGGGAAATGCTTGGCTGGTTCTCTCTCAGTCTCATTCCTGGGATTTGGGGACAAAGCTGGGAAAGGGATGAGGATGTGGGGAAATGCTGGGCTGGGTCCCTCTCCGTCTCATTCCTGGGATTAAGGACAAAGCTGGGAAATGGATGAGGATGTGGGGAAATGCTTGGCTGGGTGCTCTCCATCTGATTTCTGGGATTTGGGGACAAAACTGGGAAAGGGATGGGACAGGCATCCAGCTAATCCAACTCTATCCATGCTCCTGGACAGGGAATGGGAATTACCTGGGGCAGGGCAGCTCAGCTTCATCCCAAACCTCATCCCAGCATCCTCTCCCTGCTCACCACCAGCGTTCCCATGGCAAATTCCCCCAAATCCCAGCTGCCAGTGCAGGACGCCACCCACCTTTGGGATCATCCATGGGAATCATCCGTGTTCAAGCCCGGAAGAGCAGCCACCCATCCCTGGCTGCTCCGTGTGCTCCGCCACCCCTCAGGGAAGCATCCAGAATTCCATCCTCCGGCCTCCCTCGGCACGGTGGGTGCGCCCAGTGTCCCCAGGGTGGGTGCTCAGCCCGTGGGGACAGCGACAGGAGGTGTCACCTCCTCGTTCCCAGAGGGAATTCCCTCCATGGGAATGTCCATCTCCGTCACCGTGTAGCCCTGCCTGGTGCATCTGTGGGGGGAAGAGGAGCGTCGGTGGCATTCCAAGGCTTTTCTTTGGAAAGCACAGAAGCCTTGGAAAACTCATTTCTGGGGTTTGGCACTTACTTCCTCCTCCTCCTCCAGCAGCAGACGGCCGCAATTCCGATGGCCAGCAGCACCAGGAGTCCTGTGGGATGGACACTCGGGGTGAGGAGCATCTCCCAAGCCATGGCTGATGAATTCCACCAAAACAGCTCCATAAGGAGCCAGAACCACTCCAGGCACCAGCACAAGATCCCTCCCCACCCCCGGAGGGAGGGAATTGGCAATTCTTCTTTCCAGGAAGAAATCTGGGTGCTGAATCCTTCCCTCCCTCAGTGGCATTCCCATTGGCCATGGAATAAAGCTCCCACAGCCCCCAAAAGGGATTTTAAAGTTTAAAAAATTTGAAACAAGCCCGTGTTTCCCAAAGAAGTTTGGTTTTTTCCCCCAGCTTACCAACAGAAGAGGCCACGGACTGGATGGAAACTGGAAAAGAGGAGAGAAAAGGAAATTTTGAGCTGCAAAGGTAGGAAAGGGGTGGATGCTGGGAGAAGCCTCTCTAAAAAGAAGGTTGGAGAGAAGGAAGAATTCCATTGGAAAAGCAGAAGAGCTTTTGTGGATGAAACAAGGGCCCAGGGGAGGTTGGTATTCCCTTGGGAATCAGCCCAACCTGCGGCGTAATCCGTGGGCAGGCTGGGCTGCGGGGTTGTCCCCTGTCCCAGCGTGGATGTGTCTGGTAGTGTCGGAATCATCTCTGGTGGCCTGGATCCATCTGGTGACGGCCCATCAGGTGCTGGTGGCACAGGTGACTGACTGGAAGCTGGAGAGGGGCTGGAATTCAGGCTGGCACTGGTGGTACCTGCTGGGAAAAAGGTGGGAAATGTTTAAATTCCCAAAAGCAAAAGGCGGCGCCGTTATTTCCGTGCCCTCATCCAGCAGCTACAGAACGCTGGGATTTCACCCCATGGGGTGCAGCTGATCCCAGATCGGGAATGTTGTGGTTTCCACACCCTGGGAGCTTTGCCATGGCCGTGGCAGCTCCAAACCCAGTCCCAATCCTGTTCCTCACCCCTCTGGGTCGTGCTCTCCAGGCCGGGGGTTTCCGCAGAAAGAGCCGGATCTCCTTCGGGAAAACACAACAGGGAGACACCATCAGCTGGGAAATGAGCTCTCCAAGTGCTTTGGTAAGTTAGAGAGTCAAAATTATTTTATCCAACACTGAGGTCTGGGGGAAATTCCACAAATTCCAAAAAATGGATGTTCGTTGTCAAATTTTAACAGTTTTTATATTTTAGCAAAACAAGGAATTTAATGCTCACTGGCTTCGAGCTATTAATTACTATTATTAGAAGATAGAATTAATCTATCTTCTATTGATTAATAATTTGTCCCTTTTTAATTATCCTGATTAATCCATATTTTCAGCCTTTTAATTATGTTTTCCCAGACTGGGCACCTCTGGTTTATGCAGAGTCTCTTTGTGGTTTATAAATTCCGCGTTCCTGGCGTTCCATCCTCAGCCATAAATTCCTCCCCCGGGTCTGGGCGTACTGAAGGATTTGAGGCCCTAAACTTTTGATTTCCCAACCCGTGGACATCGCCCGTGCTCCGTTAGGAATTCCACGGATTAAATTCCTCTCTGTAATTCCCCCGTTTCTGATTCTTTCGGAAGAAACAGAGCTTGGGTGGCGCTCGCGTTTCCTCCCATCCTCCGGTTCCGGAGGTGTCCCAGCTCCCAGATTCCCGGTGAGGACTTACGGATGCACTGGAGCGTGGGGTCGGTCCAGCGGGGCTCGGAGCCCTCCCAGAGGATGCACTGGATGAGGCTGGAGGTCCCAGCTTTCCGTTTGTATCCGGGGTTGCAGGAGTAGCGCAGGCGGGAATTCAGCTCCGTGCGATTCCCGGCGTCAATGTGAGCGTTGGCCACGGCCTTGGGGCGGCTGCAGCGCGCTGGGATTGGGAAAAAACAGATGGAATGGCAACAGATCTGCCAACCTCTGCCTCTGCTGGGGAATTCCCCACTCCTCATCCCTGGGAGTGTCCAAGGCCGGGTTGGACGGGGCTTGGAGCAGCCTGGGATACAGGAAGGTGTCCCTGCCTGCAGTAGAACATGGAATGAGGTGATCCCTAAATTCCCTTCCAACCCAAACCTTTCCACGATGCTATGAAATCCTGCCTACGGGTGGATATAGGGATTTATCCATCCTGCAAAAATAAAGGGACCCTGTGCCTGACACAGGGAATGGAGAAAGGGAAAATATTGCCAGCATTTTTGGGATCACTTGTAGTGGCTCCCGCAGAGGCTGGAGAAAGGAAAAACTCCACTTCCGGCGTGTTTGTGGTCGCTTGTAGCAGCTCTCCAGCCAGCAAGGAATTTCCATGGAATTCCATCCCCCTGCAGTGACTGTCCCAGGCCAGCAGCCCCAGCCCCAGCTGCCTCCAGCTGTTGAATCCCAGCTGTGGTCACTGCTCCCATCCTTCTCCACTCATTTTGCAGCTGGACATGAAAAATTCCAGCTGCTGGTGAGTCCTCCAGCCACTTCCCAGGAGTTTTTCCCCTCTGGAAGGGGGCAGCTGAAATCCGAGTATCCCAGACAGAGGGACAGCAATGGATTTTGAGTTGTGGCTTTGCTTTTCCCCAAACGAGCTCCTGCTTCCCCTTCGGCCTCAGGACGAGTTCAGTTCCATGCAGGAGTGATGAAATTTCCCATCTTTTCTGGTGCAAAGGGCAGAATTTCCTGGTTGTTCCAAAACTGTGCCAGCACCTGGATCCCTGTGGTGGTGTGGGAATGGCTTATCCATGATCCTGGCTGCTGGAAGCTCCCGTATCCCAGTGGGAGCCTGCACAGAGAGATGGAGAGATGTACAATGGGAATGACACAAAATGCAGCAGGGATGGAGCCATGGATGGCTGGGGTGGGATGGATGACCTGGAGTGATGGATATCTGGGATGGGATGGATGACCTGGAGTGATGGATATCTGGGATGGAGGACCTGGAGTGATGGATATCTGGGATGGGATGGATGACCTGGAGTGATGGATATCTGGGATGGAGGACCTGGAGTGATGGATATCTGGGATGGGATGGATGACCTGGAGTGATGGATATCTGGGGTGAGATGGATGAGCAGGAGGGAGTGGTGGATATCTGGGGTGGGATGGATGAGCAGGAGGGAGTGGTGGATATCTGGAGTGGGATGCACAGATGGGATGGATCCATGCAGGGCTGGGATGTGAAGAATGGAGCAATGGGAAGCAGGGATAGGATGAAATGATGGATATCTGGGAAATAGGGATAGGATGGAATGATGGCTATCTGGGATGGGATGTAGGGATAGGATGGAATGATGGATATCTGGGAAATAGGGATAGGATGGAATGATGGATATCTGGGAAATAGGGATAGGATGGAATGATGGATGTCTGGGATGGGATATAGGGATAGGATGGAATGATGGATGTCTGGGATGGGATGTAGGGATAGGATGGAATGATGGATGTCTGGGATGGGAAGCAGGGATAGGATGAAATGATGGATATCTGGGAAATAGGGATAGGATGGAATGATGGCTATCTGGGATGGGATATAGGGATAGGATGGAATGATGGATATCTGGGATGGGATGTAGGGATAGGATGGAATGATGGATATCTGGGAAATAGGGATAGGATGGAATGATGGATGTCTGGGATGGGATGTAGGGATAGGATGGAATGATGGATGTCTGGGATGGGATGTAGGGATAGGATGGAATGATGGATGTCTGGGATGGGATGTAGGGATAGGATGGAATGATGGATGTCTGGGATGGGATGTAGGGATAGGATGGAATGATGGATGTCTGGGATGGGATGTAGGGATAGGATGGAATGATGGATGTCTGGGATGGGATGTAGGGATAGGATGGAACGAGGCATGGCCGGGCTGGATGGAAGAATTGGTGCCTGGCGTGGATGGAACGATGTCCAGCTGGGATGGAGCCGTGTCCAGCCAGGAGGAGCACGCAGCTGGGCTGGGATCATGATGGAATAGAGATGGAAGAACAGTGGGAATGGGAATGCCATGGCAGCGAGGACAGGAGCACACAGGGATGGGAACGTGCCGGTGACAAGGACAGCAGGCACCAGGGACAGGAGTGTGATGGCAGCGGGCATGGGAGCAGGATGGGAATGGGAGCAGTGGGAATGGGAGCAGGATGGGGATGGGAACAGTGGGAATGGGAGCAGGATGGGGATGGGAACAGTGGGAATGGGAGCAGGATGGGGATGGGAACAGTGGGAATGGGAGCAGGATGGAAATAGAACAAGTGGGAATGGGAGCACAGTGGGGATAGTAATGGTAGGAATGGGAACATGGTGGGGTTGGAAGCACAGCAGGGATAGGAACATGATGGGGATAGAAACAGAGGATGGCAGCAGGATGAGGAATTGGAAACTCTGGGAATGGGAGCAGAATGGAGAATTAGAAACTGTGGGAATGGAAGCAGAATGGAGAATTAGAAACTGTGGGAATGGGAGCAGAATGGGGAACTGGAAACTGTGGGAATGGGAGCAGAATGGGGAACTGAAAACAGGATGGGAGCAGGATGAGGAAGGGGACAGTGGCACGGCAGCAGTGGGGACAGGAACACGACATGCTCCCACAGCACCCAAAACATCCAGAGATAAACATCTCCATCCTCAAAAACTCCTGCCCAAATTTGTGGTGCATCCCCAGAACATCCCAGGAGGAATCTGCTCCAGGAGGATCCGGGTGTGATCCTGTCGGTGCGGCCAGAGGACACGAGTGACATGGGGACATTCAGGTGCTGAGCAGAGCAGCTCTTGGTCTCTTCTCAAGACATGGGTGAAATTCCTGGAATCAGCAGCTCTTGGAACTGGGATTTGAGGAAATGCCTGCTTGGGAATGTTCCACAACAGCGTCACAACTCACCAGACCTGGCACTGTGCCTCTAGTCAACAAAAAACCCTCCCGCTGCCAACTCCAGCTGTGCCTCCCAAGGGAGCACAGCAGGAAATCCAGCCAGAAACACCAAAAATATCCAGGAAAAACCGGGATCTGCGAGCTCTGTTTATGCCTTCCAGCTTTTAAACCTCCTCTCCTCATCCCAATCCCTCCAAAGAGGTTTGGGTTTTGTTTTTTTTTTTTACAGTTGGTTGGAATCTCCTCTTCCAAAGAATGCCCATTTGTTCCAACAAGATCCCAGCAGCGCCACTCTGCAGGATCACTGTTTGGTGTTTCACACCATCCACGAATTTCAGCTTGTTTGATGAGACAAAACACATTCCAAGGGGGAAAAGGGGAGGAATCAGCTGGAGATGCAGGATTTAGGCTTTAATTCCTCGAGAATGAGTTGGAATTTCCCATGGAGGCATCACCCCAGGTGCTCAAAGACTCATCCCATGCTCGGCCAACATCCCAAAGGAGCTGCGGTGCCGGGAGCTGACCATCCCAGGAAAACACCTCCAGCTGCCTTATTTCCATCTGGATTCCCCGCATCCTGCTGGCATTAAATATCCAGGTTGAAGTGTGCCCAATATCCATGGATTTTGCATTTCTGTTGATTTTTTTCTTCGCTTTTTCTTGTTTTCCCCCATCCAACGACGCCGGTTGTGGAGGGTGAGCTCATTCCAGCACGTTGGGAAGCAGAACAGGGAACACGGCCAGGATGATCCCAGGCATGGAGATGCTGCCATGTGATGTCATCCCATGTCCAAATACAGCTTCCCAAGCATGCACAACAACAGCTGGACACTGGAGAATCCACACCTGAAAAACTTGGCTGTTCTCCTTCAAGAATGATCAGGAAAAGGCCCAGAGAGGTGGGGTTTTTCTGCTCAGAATTTTTTCAAAGTCGTGAACCAAAAAAAAAAGAAGTGGAGAAAAGAGGAATTTCACAAATCTGGATGCAAGAAAAATCCGTGAGAAATACCGAAATCATGGAAATAAACAAAACTTCCACGTTTCACCTCAAAAATATTTCCAATTGAGCAGGAGAGGACAGGATGGCCAGTGGGAACATTGTGGGATGCAGCAGCACATCCTGAATTACCCATCACGTGAACTAAAAGAAATAAATATTATTTCTTTTCTCCAGCACCCCCTAAACCCACGGTTTTTGCCCCATACAACAATCCTGGTGGCAGCACTGCTGCCTGGAATGTTGTCAGGATGTCTGGGATCCGTCAGTGAGGAATGATTTTGGGAGGGCTATTTTCAGCTCGTTCCTGAGGCTCAGGGCTCGTGTTTCCCAGTGCACGGGGCCAAGACTTACATTCCTGGCTGTCCCCATCGTCCTGTTAAAAATAGGGATAAATTCATTTTCCAGGGCTTCAGGAGCACACAGGAGCCTGGAGAAGAGTGAGCACTGAAGCTGTCCCAAAGCTCTGCATTCCCTTCCAGCTTTATTTCACAGGATCCTTCACAGCTGCCGCATTATCAGCAAATTAAATATTTCCTTATGGTCTTGCTGCTTCCAGCGGCTCCTGGGAGGATGAACCAAGGCGTGGTTCCAAGGCCTGAGCTGGGATGAGATTTTCCCCAAAGCTCCAAGAGCAACAGAGCTGGGGAGGAGTCTGGAGAACCAGGAAAAGCTGAGGGAGCTGGGAAGGGGCTGAGCCTGGAGCAGAGGAGGCTCAGGGGGGCCCTTGTGGCTCTGCACAGGGACAGGAGGAGAGGGAACGGCCTCAGGCTGGGCCAGGGAGCCTCAGGGGGGATTTTGGGAAGATTCCTTCCTGGAAAGGGCTGTAAAGCGTTGGAATGGGCTGCCCAGGGCAGGGGTGCAGTCCCCGTCCCTGGAGGGATTTAAAGCCCCGTGGATGTGGCACTGGGGACAGGGTCAGTGGTGGCCTTGGCAGGGCTGGGTTAATTGTTACACTCAGTGACCTTGAAGGTGTCTCTCAGCCATCGTGATCCAGTGATTCCAGGATTTTTGAGTTTTGGAGAGGCAGGACAATGCTGTGACATTCCAGGCTCAGCAGCCACGGACACCTCCCAGTGCCATGGAAAACCCAGAGAGCGCGGCCGGGCTGAAATCCCACAGGGCTGCAGCTCCACGGGTCCATCACAGATCCTGGAAAGCACCCCCAGCCTCCCTGCACACTGGCAGGAGCTGGTGTGGGAATGCCAGGAGCGAGGGGAGCACCCAGGGAACACGGGGCTGCAGCCTGGGCACTCGGGGGGGGTTAGGAGGCACCCAGGGAGAGGTTTGGGAATGCACGGAGCAGCGTGGGCACCCCAGCTGTGGCATGGACACCCCAAGGAGCAGCACAGACACCCCGGGGAGCAGCACAGACACCCCAAGGAGCAGCATGGACACCCCAGGGATGGCATAGACACCCCAAGGAGCAGCATGGACACCCCAGGGATGGCATAGACACCCCAAGGAGCAGCATGGACACCCCAGGGTTGGCACAGACACCCCGAGGAGCAGCATGGACACCCCAGGGTTGGTATAGACACCCTGAGGAGCAGCACAGACACCCCAGGGTTGGCATGGACACCCCAAGGAGCAGCACAGACACCCTGGGGAGCAGCATGGACACCCCAGGGTTGGCATAGACACCCTGGGGAGCAGCCTGGGCACCTCGAGTGGGGGCTTGGGTACCCCAGGGAGTAGCGCGGGCATCCCAGGGAGCCGAGCAGCCACCCAAGGAAGCAGAGAAAGCATCTTAGGGATGGCATGGCCATCCCAGGGACAGTGTAGGCACCCGCAGGAGCAGCGTGGCCATCCCAAATGGGAGTTTGGGTACCCCAGGGAATAGCGTGGGTAGCCCGGGAAGGGTAGCAGGCATCCCGGGGATTGGCAGCGGCATCCCAGGGAGCAGAGCGGGCCTCCTGGGGATTGGCAGCGGCATCCCGGGGAGCAGAGCGGGCATCCCGGGGATTGGCAGCGGCATCCCGAGGAGCAGAGCGGGCCTCCCGGGAATTGACACCGGCATCCCGCAGGAGCAGAGAGGGCCTCCCGGGAATTGGCAGCGGCATCCCGGGGAGCAGAGCGGGCCTCCTGGGGAGCGGCGCGGGCACCTTGGGTATTAGCACGGGCATCGTGGAAAGCGTAGCGAGCACTTTGGTGGCCGCAGCAAACACCTTAGGGATGGCACGGGCACCTCCGTGGGAGCTTGGAAACCCCCGGGAGTGGCGCGATTCCCTCCGGAAGTCGAGCCGGCTCACCTGGGAGCGGAGCTGGCTCACCCGGGAGCGGAGCGGGGATCCCGGGGAGCACCGCGGGCATCCCGGGAAGCGGAGCGAGCACCCCGGGAAAGGCGTAGGGACCCCGGAAAGGCGCAGAGATCCCCGGGAAGGTGTGGACGCCCCGGGCAGGGCTCGGAGAAGCCGGCGGGGAGGGAGCCCGGGGCAGCCCCGCTTACCGGTGTCGGCGGCGGCGCGGAGCAGCAGGAGAGCGGCGATCCCGCAGAGCAGCGGCGGTGCCATGGCACCGGCCCGGGGGCAGCAGCCCCGGCTTCCAGCGGGAGCTCCGTGGCGTTTCCCTGCCGCCGTCGCCGTCCCGGTGCGGCCCGAGAGGTTTCGCTTTCACTTTCGAGTCGGGCCACCGGGAGGGACGCGCCGCCCTGTCGGGACGGGCAGCCGGGGGCAGGGAGGGGATGCGGTGTCCCGGAGGGGCGGGTGGGGGCGGCGGTGCCGGGAGGGATTCGGTATCCGAGCAGAATTCGGTGCCGGGGACGCAATAGCCGGGAAGGGGTGAAATACGGGGATGCGGCATCCAGCGGGTGTGAGGCGCCCTGGGAGGAAAAGGATGGAATCTTTGGGTTCGTGAGCCGGGGGGTGCAGTGTCGGGATGGGATACCCCCGGAGAGAGCAGTGCCTGGGGGATGCGATGTGGGGGTGACTGCAAACCCCAGGAGGGTCGTGGTTCTCTTGGGATGGGGTGCAATCCCGGCAGGAGATGAGGCAGCGCTGCCTGCCCGGGGGAATGTGGTATCCAAGGGAATCGCGGTGTCCTGGGGGATGCAGCTCCTCCCTCCTGTGCCTGGCCGTGCATCTGCCGGGATTCCACGAATCCCAGTCCTGGAGATGGAACATGCCGGTCCCCACCCAAATCTCAACTCTGGAAAACAAGCTGTGACCCAGCCCTGGAAGCTCCGCAGAGCTCCTGTGGTTAGGCTCCATCCCACAGCATTTCTAGGGCTCAGATCCCACAGATCCTGCTCAGCTCCTTGCTCTTGGCCTCTTTATTCTCACGTGTTTGTTTTGTTTTGTTTTGTTTTTTTATCAGCGAGCATCAGCAAACAGCCCCACGTGTCTAGAAAAGGGAAGGCAAAGGGTAGCTCGGGTAACATTTCATGGGCAAATCTTCATGACAGGGGAATAAATTCTCCCTCTGCCACCAAGGAAAGAGAATTAACCTCAATTAACCCTCCCTGAAGCAGAAGAGAGGCTGCACCAGTGACAAGGCTCTGGACCCTGCCAAGGGTGTTTTAGAGGGAGCAGTGAGAGCCGGGAGGAGAATTAGGAACATTCCAGATGAAAACGCTGCAGGAGTTCTGCTGGAACCCTGGCTGCTGAGAATTTCATATATATAGAACAAGATAGACATTTTAGGGTGGTGACTAGTTCTCCTTCTTCACCTTCTTCTCCATGGGTTTGGGTGGTTTTGTGTAATTGGATAAAAAAGTCCACATTGCAGGGCACAGGTAGTTAGTCATTAAGTTAAAAGTAAAAATAATTGAAGTGTCATTTCTTAATTAAACAATTTATCCTTAAAAAATCCTCTAAAGAAAGAGCTCCAACTCCATTTTTAGTTTATTCGAGTGAAATGCTATAAAACTCACAATTTGTGAGACTGTAATAGAAAGAAGAAATAGTAAACATCTACATCCAAACAAGAAATACCATCTCACACATTTAATCCTGATCCAAAAAAAAAAAAAAAAAGGAAAAAAACACCAAGAAAAACCAAAAAAAACCCCCAAAACTTCAACATTAAGATGGTGAAGAAAGAAAAAACAAAGGACCCACATCATTGCGCTCCAGCTGAGGGCTATCCCAGGTCCCCAGGGCTGGCTGGTGACACTTGTGGCTGTACTCTGGACGGGCTGGGATCCCACAGGACGAGAGCTGTGAAAACCAGTCAGCAGGGCAGGGTTCACTGCCCTTTGTGCAAGAGCTGAGCGTGATCATCTCGGGCTGTGGCAAAGAAAATTCAGCCTGGGAAGACTTTGCCTTTCTTCTCAAGAGTCCTCCAAAGGATGTAAACAATCCAATCGTGCCTGAAATTTCCAGGTGAGGGTTTTGCTGCTGCTGGTGCAGCCGAGCTGTCCAGGTGCTGATCTTCCAGAAGACAAGCACAGCTGGGTGAGAGCTCCCACTGGAGGATTGGGATCCCTGGGAAGGGCACGTTTCTGCAATAGCTTTCCATGAAAACCCTCGAGCCTTTCCATGAGAAATCAGAGCTGGGGAATGACTGGCTGCTCAGCAATACACTCGGTGCAAGTGGCTGGACAAGCTCTGCGTTTGGACAAGTGGATGTGAGCTGGGGACAAGAGAGTGTGAGCTGGGGACAAGAGAATGTGAGCTGGGGACAAAAGGACCTGAGCTGGGGATAAGAGGACATGAGCTGGGGACAAGAGGACGTGAGCTGGGTCCAAGAGAACGTGAGCTGGGGATAAGAGAACATGAGCTGGGGACACGAGGACATGAGCTGGGGATAAGAGAATGTGAGCTGGGGACAGCATGAGCTGGTGACAAGCGGACGTGAGCTGGGGACAAGAGGATGTGAGCTAGGGACAAGAGGACATGAGCTGGGGACAAGAGAGTGTGAGCTGGGGATAAGAGAATGTGAGCTGGGGACAAGAGGACATGAGCTGGGGACTGCATGAGCTGGGGACAAGAGGACGTGAGCTGGGGACAAGAGGACGTGAGCTGGGGATAAGAGAATGTGAGCTGGGGACAGCATGAGCTGGGGACAAGAGAACGTGAGCTGGGGACACAAGGACATGAGCTGGGGACATGAGGACATGAGCTGGAAACAAGAGGATGTGAGCTGGGGACAAGAGGACATGAGCTGGGGACAAGAGGACACGAGCTGGCACTGACCAGCAAAGGGACAGGGACCTGTGGTCCAGCCAAGTGACCGGACACTCAGAGCCACGGCAGGAGCTGAGGAATCCAGAATTTTCCCTGCTTGGACTGTGAGGGTGTGCAAGCCCAGGGTGTCCTTTGCCTCCTGAGAGGCACCAGCTGGAGCTGTTGTTTTATTATTTAATTCTTGCACTGAGATGAAATCATTTTAAGGATTGAGACACCTGAGCCTCTGCCATGGCAAACGTGGAGTGAGGATAACTGGTGTGACCCTGTGGGTGTGGGGTGGAGCTGGGAAGGAATTCCCAGCCCAGGAATTGTGAGTTCCAGAGCAGCTCTGAGGTGGCTGGACAGGGAATTTTCCCTGACAAGCTGGTTTGTAGGATCATCCCACCAAGCCTTGCCAGGTCCCTGTCTCAGGGAGCCCTTTGTGCACTCCTCAATGTGCAGCAGCAAAGGATCAGGATCCTGCCCATCCGGCACCAGGACACGGATGTGATCCTAAAGCATCCCTCCCTTGGGACAGGGACAGCACCAAGGGCTGGACACAGCATCTGGATCTCCAGAGGAATTCACCACCCCGCATCCAAGCTCATGCTTCAGGGGTTGTCTGTTTTCAAGTGCTTTGAACATCTGAGGAGCAATTTTTGGGCTGGGTTATCACCAGTGTCTCGTCAGCGCCACCATCAGTGCTATTGGCAAAACCAGGTTTTAATATAAATTTCATAGAATTATGGAAAGGTTTGGGTGGGAAGGGATCTTAAAATCATCTTTTTCCACCCTCTGCCATGGCAGGGCCACCTGCCAGTGTCCCAGGCTGCTCCAGCCCCAGGGTCCAGCCTGGCCTGGGGCACTGCAGGGATGCAGGGGCAGCCCCAGCTGCTCTGGCAATTCCAGCCCAGGCAGGAATTCCTCATGGCCAAGATCCCATCCATGGCTGCCCTCTGGCACTGGCAGCCATTCCCTGTGTGCTGTCCCTGCAGGCCTTGTCCCCAGTCCCTCTGCAGCGACCCTGGAGCCCCTGCAGGCCCTGGAAGTGGCTCTGAGCTCTCCCTGGATCCTTCTCCTCTCCAGGTCAGCGCCCCCAGGTCTCTCAGCCTTTCCTCCCAGCTGCTCCATCCCTCTGATCATCCTGGTGGCCTCCTCTGGATTCTCTCCAACATTCCATGTCCCTGGCTAGCTCCATTCTATTATTTGTCACTTGGATGAAATGAGCACCGGGTCAGAATCAATTCAGAATTATTAATATGGAGACTGGTGGTGGAGAGGGTGCAAAAGGACGAGGGCACAAAAGGTTTTAGCAGCACTTAATCATTTCTGATTGAACATTTACATGGATTGGGTTTGCTCCAATTACAACATCCATTTAATTACAGATCCCAGAGCCCTGGTAAACACCAAGCCCTCTGCACCTGCCCCTTCAGCCTGGAGAAGGGAAGGCTCCAGGGAGAGCTTCCAGCACATTGCAGGGCCTGCAGGGGCTCCAGGGTCGCTGCAGAGGGACTGGGGACAAGGCCTGCAGGGACAGCACACAGGGAATGGCTGCCAGTGCCAGAGGGCAGCCATGGATGGGATCTTGGCCATGAGGAATTCCTGCCTGGGCTGGAATTGCCAGAGCAGCTGGGGCTGCCCCTGCATCCCTGCAGTGCCCCAGGCCAGGCTGGACACTGGGGCTGGAGCAGCCTGGGACACTGGCAGGTGGCCCTGCCATGGCAGGGGTGGCACTGGATGATCCTTAGGATCCTTTCCAAGTCATTCTCAGGTCCCATGATTTCCCATAAGCCATCAGGAAGTTTCCACCCTCGGCACAACCCAAGCTGGGAATTACTGGAGGATTTTTTTTTTCAAAGCCCTGCTGACAATGGTGCTTTCCCACTTGGGATGATTCCGGGCTGTGGTATTCCAAGGCCTTCAGGGAATAAGGGATTATCCCTTGTTCCTCACCTTGCTCAGGCAGCTGGGGCTCTTGATATGGACAATTCTCCCACCTTTTCCATGCACAAGGTCCTGGTGTGGTCAAGGGATGCTTCCCTGTCCAGCTGGTTTGGTCAAGAGACACTTCACCATCCAGGTGGGAATTCCTGAGGCCCCCCAGCAGCTCCAAGGAAGGGGAAGCTGGGGGGATGCAGCAGCACAGGTGGAAGTGGTTGAGGAGTACCAGGTTTCTCCTTGGATGGATGCAGCTCATGGAAGGGTTGTGCTCTTGGTGTGACTTTTGAACTGGAGATTTCAAACTCCTTGTTTGAAAGCACCAGGGATGAGACTCCATCTCCTTCCAGGACAGAAACATTCCTTTGCTTTCTTATTCCAGAAATGGAAACCAAAACTCTGCCTCAAGGAGCAGAGTGGTCCAGCCTCCGCTGAGTAATCAGCTTCTGTTTTCCTGTGAGGATTTGAGCAGGATTTACTTAATTTCTTATCAGCTCTCACAGGTTCCTGCACTAAGTACATAAAACACGCTCAGGATGTGAGTTCACCCTCCCAGGAATACTTGGGACTGTGATTCATCCCTGATAATTCCATGTGCTCCTGGAAAATGGCCCCAAGAAATGGTCTGCATCTGGCAGCCTGGGGTGGTTTCCCATCAGGTTAATTACTTTCGTTTTAATCACCTACCATTAATCCAGCAAGAAGCAGTTGCTGAGCCCAGATCCTGTCCCAAGGCAGCGCCGCCCATTGCGCTTGGAGATATCTGGAAAAGTCAAACTACTGCCCTGGGAATGAAGAGGATGGAGAAAGGAAAAAATTCCAGTGGTAACATTTTGTGTTATGGGAGTTATGTATGTATTTTTAATGAGAGAAGGAGAAGGAAAAGGAGAAAGAGAAGGAGAAAAGGAAGAACGATGAGGAGAAGGAAAAGGAGAAAGAGAAGGAGAAAAGGAAGGAGGATGAGGAGGAGAAGGTGAAAAGGAAGACGGAGAAGGAGAGGAAAAGGAGAAAGAGAAGGAGGAAGGAGGATGAGGAGGAGAAGGTGAAAAGGAAGAAGGAGAAGGAGAGGAAAAGGAGAAAGAGAAGGAGAAAAGGAAGGAGGATGAGGAGGAGAAGGAGAAAAGGGAGAAGGAGCAGGAGAGGAAAAGGAGAAAGAGAAGGAGAAAAGGAAGGAGGATGAGGAGGAGAAGGAGAAAAAGGAGAAGGAGAGGAAAAGGAGAAAGAGAAGGAGAAAAGGAAGGAGGATGAGGAGGAGAAGGAGAAAAAGGAGAAGGAGAGGAAAAGGAGAAAGAGAAGGAGAAAAGGAAGGAGGATGAGGAGGAGAAGGAGAAAAAGAAGAAGAAGAAGGAGGAGGAGGAGAGGAGAAAAGGAAGGAGAAGGAAAAAGAGAAGGAGAAAAGGAAGGAGAATGAGGAAGAGAAGGTGAAAAGGAAGAAGGAGGAGGAGGAGAAGGAGAAAGAGAAGGAGGAGATGCAGTGCTCAGCATTGCAAGGTCACCCTTTCATAAAAGCTAAAATACACCACATGTAACGCTTGCTACAGTTTTACAAATGAACGTTTCCTGTTTTGGCTGGAATTTGGCAGAATTGGTAAAAACGAGGCGTCTTTGCTGCCCAAGAGAACACCCCGGCTGCGGGAAGGAGCCACTGCTGCGTTTGTGACCTCAGGCTAGAGAGGTCGCAGCCTTTCCAGAGCTTTCCAAGGGAAATCTCTCCCTGCTGGGCGTCAGAAGCGTGACCTTACAGCCGAGGAATGCGGCAGGAGCAGCAGGCTGGGCTGTGCTCGGCTCTGGGGATCTCCGGTGGGATTTTTTTGGATCTTCAGCTCCTTCTCCGTGTGAGGAGAAAGCACCCGTGAAACCCCCCGGGGGATTTTGGCCGCGGGGTTGCTTTAGGTCTCCACTTCTGATCTGGGGACTTTCAGTTCTCAGATGTGAGGCTGTTGGTGGGAACCAGCCTTTTCCCAAAGAGAATGAGCGGATTTTGGTCCCAAGTTTTATTTAATCCAATTCAATTATTTGGTGCTGCTCTAGGAGGGAGGAGCACTGACAAAACATGAGGTTGTGAAAATTCCAGCTGGAGGCTTGGCCACATCCCCTTTCCCCTGCAAATAACATTCCTGAATGAAACCTTTGTTTCAGGTTTTTCCTGAAACAAAGTGAATTCACACTTTTGTTCTCGGAGGGTGGGAAGGAAGAGGGAAGATTTGTATGGACCTTTCCCCCCTCACTTTCTAAGAATAAATTGATGTCCATCACGTGAGGTTTGTTTCCTTTTTCCCTTCTAGAATTAATTCCAGTCAAGTGGGGAAAGCCTTTCCTTTTTGAAGTTTATCTTTAAAGTCAATAATTTTCAAATTCCACTTGGCTCTGCCATGAACAGCTGTGAATTATGATAGGTTGGAAATCTTGAATATGAGCCTGTGCTAAATCACTGGAAAAACTTGCAAAAAAACCCCAAGTATTCCCCTTGGAATTAAAGCTGGGATGTTCTCCTTGACCTCTACAAGCACTTGAAGGAAACAACGTGTTCAAGAGCAAGAAAAACTGCAGGAAAAACTTGTTTGTGACATTTGTCTAAGGATTTGCTTTGGAACAATTCCTCTTCCTGCAGGTGGCTGAGTTACAAAACCTCGAGTTTGGGTGGAAAGCGCAGAGTTGGGAGCGTGGCAGCGACAGCTTTTGGCTTCTGGAAGCGGGAGGAGGGCTGGGACGTGCACAGGCTGTCCCTGTGGGGTGGCTGCCCTTCCCTCTCCACCCTGCGATGACAAATCCTGCGGATAAATGGCCAGGTCGTGCTGCCCGCCCACGGCCAAGCCCTTCCTGAAGGCTCCTGGGGGTGGAGGAGGTGCTCAAAAGAGCCCAGGGCTCCAAAATTGGGGGTTTAGGTGGTTCCAAAATTGGGGGTTTTAGGTGGTTCCAAAATTGGGTTTTTAGGTGGTTCCAAAATTGGGTTTTTAGGTGGTTCCAAAATTGGCGGTTCTAGGTGACTCCACAATTTGGGGTTTTTAGGTGGTTCCAAAATTGGGGTTTTTAGGTGGCTCCACAATTTGGGGGATTTAGGTGGCTCCAAAATTGGGGTTTTTAGGTGGCTCCAAAATTGGGGTTTTAGGTGGTTCCAAAATTGGGGTTTTAGGTGGTTCCAAAATTGGGGTTTTAGGTGGCTCCAAAATTGGGGGTTTTAGGTGGCTCCAAAGGGGGGGTTTTTAGGTGGTTCTGTCCTCACCCTGGTTTTGGGGGTGTAGTAGAATGTGGGGAGGGACAGAGAAAGCTCAGTGGGGGGAGTAATTAAATAATACAATAATAGCTCTTTATTAAAAGTTCTTCAGCACAGGACTAAGGGGATGCTGCTGCTCCTGAAGTCACCGGAGGTGACACCACAGCCTCACCCCGGCCTCGTTCAGGGTGGGACAATATCAACCAGGAGACAAGACGGAAATCAGAATTCCAGGAGAGTCCTGGGCAGACCCAGAGAAGCAAACACAAGATAAAAAGTGGCCCCCAGGGTTTATTACAAGAGTATAATTAATATTATATCATATAATGCAATATATAATATCTATTGCATGTAATATATAACATATTTCATTTGTAACATTAACATAATATATCATTAATATATATACATTAGAATAATCTATAATATACAGTATATTATATTATATTATATTATATTATATTATATTATACTATTATATTATATTATATTACATTATATAATATATTATATTATGTATTGCAACATGTAATATATCTAATGTTATAGAAGATATAACATATTTAATATATAATACCATATAATAAAATATGATTTATAATATATTAAACAATATAATAAACATAACATTTTATTGTATTAAATATATTAAATATATTTAATATATTGATTAAATGTATTTCATATAGAACACGTTTTATATATTATAATAATGCATGCTATAAGTGTTATATGCAATATAACACATAATACATCTAATATGAACAATAATGGATGAGATATAATTTAGCATATTATGTAAAACATATGAATATATATTCAAAAATATATTACATATTTTATTTTATGTCATCTATTCTATAATATATGTAACAGAAAATAAAATGCAGTATATATTTTAAATAATAGATAATATATTACATATAATATATAATACTATATATAAAATATATAGTATATAATATATAATATATAATACAATATGTAATATATGTAATATATAATGCATTATATATATTATATAGTATATAGTATATAGTATATAGTATATAGTATATTATATACTGTATCTTATATTATATATTGTATGTTATATATTATATATTATATATTGTATGTTATATATTATATAGTATATAGTATATAGTATGTTATATTATATATTATATGTTATATTATATATTGTATGTTATATATTGTATGTTATATATAATATATTATATATTATATATATTATATATTATATATTATATAATATATATTATGTTATATTATATATTATATATTGTATGTTATATTATATATTATATATTGTATAGTATATATTGTATGTTATATATTATGTATTGTATATTATATATCATATATCACAGATGTTCAGTTCACTCTGCATTTCCCTGTCCCTGGGGTTTGGAATGCATCAGACAATTCCCATTTGGAAGAACAAGGGAACAGCGGGGCAGATTGAGATGGAAGCTCCTAAATCCCTGGGGTCACTCCTAAAATCAGCTCTGAGATCTGGCAGCACTGCCAATCTTCCTTCCCAGTTTCCCGATGGAAAACCTGTGACATGAAATCTCCCAGAACGTTAACATTTCAAACTCAAAAATCCCTTTAATTGATCACTAAAACTCAAAAATCCCTTTAAATGATCACTAACACTCTTCCAAAAACCAAACACATTGTTATACTCCAAACTCCCTTTTTCCTCGCACAAAACTCCTCACCTTGGCTTCACCATCTCAGCCACCTGCAGGAGAGAATAGTTCCAGACTAAATTTATCAAAATTTGCCCTCTTCTGACCCCAAAAGAAAAAACGAAAGACATTTTAAAAACTTTTATTCCGTGTTCAATCTCATATAAAAAATAAAACAAAGCAGATAATGCACACCATTACAATCAGAAAATAACTATTTCTTAATTACAAAACATTATAAACATTTCTTAACCTTTTAGCACACCACAGTGTGGTAAATATGCATAAATGTAATATAATAATATGTAAATATTATATACAACATTACCATACCATAGTATTGCTGAGGTAAAAGTTGATAGGTGAAGAAATGTTTATAAAGTATTGGTTTAACACCTTAATTAATTCATTTTATTATTGGTTTAATACCTTGAATCCAATCATTTCAAATTACCCCTCATAAATCCTACTACAGTTCATCTCTCATAATTCCATTTCTCCAAAATATCTAATCTTATTTACAAAATCATCCCCGACAACTTATTTCTAATTCTCTTTCTCTCTCAGCAGTATCTGTCCTGTTCCATAACGTTTCTAAATCAACATTTCTTATCTCAAAATTTACATACTAATATATACTATATCAACCTTCTCATAAACTCAAAAAATTCTCTACAGATTCATTCCCCACAGCTGGATGGAGCTAAAGAATAAATTGGGGATTTATTGCAAGGATCTCCTCCACGGATCCACCTTGGGCAGCACAAGAGCCCAGCCAGGGCTGCAGCCAAGAGGAACCCAAATGGTCCCAAAATGAATCCCAGGGGAACCAAAATGAACCAGAATGGTCCCAAAATGAACCCAAGAGGAACCAGAATGGTCCCAAAATGAACCAGAATGGTCCCAAAATGAACCCCAGAGGAACCAGAATGGTCCCAAAATGAACCAGAATGGTCCCAAAATGAACGCAAAATGAACCAAAATGAACCAGAATGGTCCCAAAATGAACCCCAGAGGAACCAGAATGGTCCCAAAATGAACCAGAATGGTCCCAAAATGACCCCAAGATGGACCCAAATGGTCCCAAAATGCACGAGCGCTCCCGGGGTCTCTCCCTTGGCTCAGCTCTGCTCCATTTGCACCTTGCAGTTCATTGTCCCGTTCCAGCTTTGGCCCAGGCACTCCCACCCTGCTTGTTTGTCTCTCTGCAGCACAGAATGTGGAGCACAGAAAAGCCAACCCTGAGGCACGGCAGCCACGTCCCCAAGTGCCACATGCACGGGGCTTGGCAATGCCTCCGGGAATGGGAATGCCAGCCCTGCCTCGGGCAGCCCCTGCCCTGCCTGGAAACCCTTTCCACGAGGGAATTGTCCCCACGGCCACCCTAAAGCTGCCCCGGCCCAGCCCGAGGCTGCTCCCTCGTGTCCTGTCCCTCGTCCTGGCCGTGGAGCTCCCCAGCCTGACCTCGTGCTCCCCACGGAGCTCGGCCTTCCCAGCAGCCTCTGGACCAGGATCCAGGTGGGACCAAAGCCAAACCTGGCCCCAAGAGCTGCATTGTCCCTGGGGCCAGGGGTGCTGGGCCAGTCCCACCTGGACATTCCATGGGCTCCAAGAATCACCCAGGGATGTGACACAACAAAACCCAGACCTGGATCCACCTGAGGCTCAGCCCACGCTGTTTGTGCTCCTGGCTGAGCTTTGGCTCATTTGTCCTTGGTCCCAGCTGGAGCAGGAATTGTTTTGTCTCCCTGCTCTGTGCAGAGAGCTCGCCATCCCATAATATGAACCCAGCCCCACAGAATGTGGAACACAGAAAAGCCAAACCCAGAGGCATCACTTCCCACCCTTATTTATTCTGAACATCCACTAAGAATAGGTATTTAGTGACAGATAAGCATCTGGCAGTAGTGAACAACAATCAATAGAAACAGCAGCTGCTGATAAACACCTGACAACAGACAAATATCCAGCAGGAAACAAACACCTACCACTGGACCAATAGCTCATTACAGTGATTATCCCAATTTCTCGTATTTTAGGGAAAACTTAGTCACATTCCCAGCACTGCCCGTGTCCCCAGGTGCCACATGCACAGGGTGTTTAATCCCTCTGGGAATGGGGACAGGCTTTTCCCGGAAAGGATTTTCCCTAAATCCAACCTAAACCTTCCCTGGAACAACTTGAGGCAGTTTTTTTGCTTCTCTCAAAAAACTTGAGGCAGTTTTTTTTTGCTTAAGGGGCTCAAATGCTTGGTGTGTTACGAGAGTTATGTGTGAGTTACACATGAGTTACACATGAGTTACATGGGAATTACTTGGGAATTACATGGGAATTACATGGAAATTACGTGTCAGTTCCTTGTGAGTTACACATGAATTACATGGGAATTACTTGGGAATTACATGGGAATTACCTGGAAATTACATGTCAGTTCCTTGTGAGTTACACATTAATTATATGGGAATTACTTGGGAATTACATGGGAATTACTTGGGAATTACATGTCAGTTCCTTGTGACTTACACATGAGTTACATGGGAATTACATGGGAATTGGGAATTAAATGGGAATTACATGGAAATTATATGGGAATTACTTGGGAATTGCATGGGAATTACCTGGAAATTACGTGTCAGTTCCTTGTGAGTTCCACATGAGTTACATGGGAATTAATTGGGAATTACCTGGGATTTACATGTGAGTTCCACATGAGTTAAGTGGGACATTAATGAGAATCCTTTTTTTTTTGCTAATGGGCCCAAATGGCTGTTTTGTCTGAGTTACACAAGAGTTACTGCTGAGTTCCTTGTGAGTCACGTGGAATTACTTGCGATTTACTTTGGATTTATATCTGAGTTCCTTGCATGTTACACATGAGTTACATGGAAATTAATTGGGAATTACTTGGGATTCACATGGGAGTTCCTCATGAATTACTTGGGACATTAATGGCAATCCTTTTTTTTTTTTTTGCCAGTGGGCACAATGGTTTTTTTGCCTTGGGAGTTAACTCTGTTAACTTGTTAACACGTGAGTTACATGGGAATTAATTTGTATTTGCCGAGGTGCTTGGTTGCCATGGCAGTAAAGTTGAGTTACATAAGAGTTACACAGGAGTTACTTGTGACTTACCCCGGCTTTTGCCAAAGGCCCCAGGGGGTTGGATTGTCGCGTCAATTCGATGTCAATTCCATGTGAATTCCACATAAATTCCTTGTGAACTCCACATGAGTTTCCGTTTCCCGGCCAGGAGCGCAGATGATTTATTTTTTTATCTATTTATTTATCGCTCTGTCCGGCAGCGGAACCTCACTCCCCTCACAAAATAACGGCGCGGCTCCTTTAAGACGCGCCTCTGGCCCCGCCCCTTCAGCGCGCGGGTGGAGGCGTGGCTTGGCGAGGCGAAAGGCTCTGGGATTGATTGACAGCGCTGCTACCCAATCAGATGTCAGAGAGCGGGACGGGGGGCGGGGTTTCCGGCGGGGCTGCTGAGGCGGCGGCGCTCGGAGGGAGCGGGAGCGGGGCCGCCATGATCAAGAAGTTCGATAAAAAGGACGAGGAGTCCGGTACGGGGGGGCTGGGGGCGAGGGGAGCGGTGCTGGGGCGAGGAAGGGGCTGAGGTGACAGCGGGGATTGGGGTGAGGAGGGCGCTGAGGTGAACGCGGGCTGGGGATGAGGGGGCTGAGGGGGATGCCGAGGGGAGGGGATGCTGGGCTGAGGGGATGCTGAGGAAGGTGCTGAGGTGAGGGAGCTGAGGGGGACGCTGAGCTGAGGAGGATACTGAGGTGAGGGAAGTGCTGAGCTGAGGGGATGGTGAGGGAAATGCCGAGCTGAGGGGATGCTGAGCTGAGGGAAGTGCTGAGCTGAGGGGATGCTGAGGGGTATGCTGAGCTGAGGGAGGTGCAGAGCTGAGGGGATGCTGAGGGTGCTACTGAGGTGAGAGGGATGCTGAGGTGAGAGAGCTCAGGGAAATGCCGAGCTGAGGGGATGCTGAGGTGAGGGAAGTGCTGAGCTCAGGGGGATGCTGAGGTGAGGGAGCTCAGGGGGATGGTGAGCTCAGGGTGATGCTGAGGTGAGGGAGCTCAGGGGGATGCTGAGGTGAGGTGAGGGAAGTGCTGAGCTCAGGGGGATGCTGAGGTGAGGGAGCTCAGGGGGATGGTGAGCTCAGGGGGATGCTGAGGTGAGTGAGCTCAGGGGGATGCTGAGCTCAGGGGGATGCTGAGCTCAGGGGGATGCTGAGCTCAGGGGGATGCTGAGCTCAGGGGGATGCTGAGGTGAGGGAGCTCAGGGGGATGCTGAGGTGAGGGAGCTCAGGGGGATGCTGAGCTCAGGGTGATGCTGAGGGAAATGCTGAGCTGAGGGGACGCTGAGCTGAAATAGAATTCCCAGGGAAGCCGTGGCTGCCCCTGGGTCCCTGCAAGTGTCCCAGGCCAGGCTGGTTAGGGAGGAAGGTGTCCCTGCTGATGACAGCGGGTGGAGGTGAACGGTCCCTGGATCTCCCCACAAGCTCTGCCATGGCTGTGTGATCTCTCATCTCTCTCAGCTCATGGGCTGTTTGTGCTTCAGCTGTAAGGACTGGCTGACAAAGTATTTCTCCCCTCTGGTGACAAATCTAAAGGAACTGGGGTCTGTTTGCACAGCTGGTTTCTAGAGAGGATTTTATCCCTGTCTCTGCTCAGTGCAGGTGTTTCATCCCTCAAAAAAAGAGTTGATTACGTGTATTTATCTTTATAGAATAAACCCTATATAATAGAATATACCCTATCTTCTTTTTTTTATTTATAAGTTTTGAATTTTATAGTGTTTTATTAATAAGTTATAAAACAGTTAATTATTTTAATATAAGGTTTTTAAGGCTAAACTATTTAACTAAGAAATTATATTTTAATTAGTTTTACTTTTAATTTAATAACTAATTATTTGGAGTATGTAATGTGGACTTTTTTGTTTAATTACAAAACATTGTTTAAACTTATGAAGAAGAAGGTAAAATAAGAAGGATTAGTTACTGTTCTAAAATTTTAGTTATATATATTATTATATTTTAAAATTTTAAACTCTTAAGTTTTTTACTTAGTGATATTACACACTTCTAATTAAACTGCACGCTTGTACTCTTAGTGTTATTAATTAATTTTGGACATTTTCTTTATGGTTTCAGGTTAAATGTAGAGCTCTCCTGGGGGTTAGAGTTTGTGAGCACAGAAAATGTAAAATTCACAGTCTCTGTGACTCCAGCATCCTGGGACAGTGGGAAATCCCTTCCAAAGGTCTGGAAATTCAATCCAGGAATTAATAATTAAATTCATTCCCTGCAACAACTGAGTTTGAATTTTGAATTTTCCTGTGCTGCTGCTCTGAGCTCCAAATGAGCCCAGCTGCGCTTGAGTTTGTTTCATTTTCAATTTCCTTCTGCTTGGGCTGTGAGAACTGGGGAGTGAATGAGCTGGAAATGAGGAATTCCTGCTGGGGAGAGGAGGAGCAGGAGCAGAACTGAGGCTGGGGGGGATCTGTGGGGCTGAAAAGTGCTTTCAGTGCTGGGCCATGTCCTAGGCTGTGGGGAATTTGTGGGGCTGAAAAGTGGTTTCATTTCTGGGTCATGTCCTGGCTGTGGGGGATTTTTGGGGCTGAAAAGTGGTTTCATTTCTGGGTCATGGCCAGGCTATGGGGGATCTGTGGGGCTGAAAAGTGCTTTCATTTTTGGGTTGTGTCCTGGCTGTGGGGGATTTTTGGGGCTGAAAAGTGGTTTCAGTTCTGGATCATGTCCTGGCTGTGGGGAATTTTTGGGGCTGAAAAGTGGTTTCATTTCTGGGTTGTGTCCTGGGCTATGGGGGATCTGTAGGGCTGAAAAGTGGTTTCGTTCCTGGGCCATGTCCAGGCTCTGGGAGATTTTTGGGGCTGAAAAGTGCTTTCATTTCTGGGTCATGTCCTGTTTGGGGGGGGGCATGTCTATGGGGCTGAAAAGTGGTTTCATTCCTGGGTCATGGCCAGGCTGTGGGGCTGAAAAATTGTTTCAGTTCTGGCTTATGTCCAAGTTGTGGGGGATTTTTGGGGCTGAAAAGTGCTTTCAGTTCTGGGTCATGTCCTGGGTTCTGGGGGATTTTTGGGGCTGAAAAGTGGTTTCATTTCTGGGTTGTGTCCTGGGCTCTGGGGGATTTTTGGGGCAGAAAAGTGCTTTCAGTGCTGGGCCATGTCCAGGCTGTGGGGGATTTGTGGGGCTGAAAAGTGCTTTCAGTCCTGGGTCATGGCCTATGCTGTGGGGGATTTTTGGGGCTGAAAATTGGTTTCATTTCTGGGTCATGTCCTGGGCTATGGGGGATTTTTGGGGCTGAAAAGTGCTTTCATTTCTGAACCATGTCCTGGCTGGGGGGGGTCTATGGGGCTGAAAAGTGCTTTCAGTTCTGGTCATGTCCAGGCTGTGGGGGATCTGTGGGGCTGAAAAGTGGTTTCAGTGCTGGATCATGTCCTAGGCTGTGGGGGATCTGTGGGGCTGAAAAGTGGTTTCAGTGCTGGATCATGTCCTAGGCTGTGGGGAATTTGTGGGGCTGAAAAGTGGTTTCAGTGCTGGATCATGTCCTAGGCTGTGGGGAATTTGTGGGGCTGAAAAGTGCTTTCAGTTCTGGGTCATGTCCTGGACAGCCGCTCTGGTGTTGGTGCCTGAAGGAATAAAAACAGGTGGGTTAGGAAAGTAGGAAAAAGTTTTATGCAAAGGCCATTTAGGTATTAAAAATATTAGGTAAATAAAAGGTATTAAATAAAAGCTATTACAGGTATTTTAAATAGCAAACAATTTTCTTCCTCTCAGGTTTTTGGTTTTTTTTACCTTTATTCTTTCTGTAACTCTGAATATAAGTGGATTCAAAGCTGTTGATGGCCAACATCAGTTATTCAGAGAGGAATATCACTGGTTTGAGGTGGTTTGGTGAAATTTTGGGGCTGTTCCTGCATGTTCAGGGCTGCTGGGGTGTGAGGAATTCATTGCTGAGAGGTCTCTGTTTCCTCAGGTAGTGGCTCCAATCCTTTCCAGCATCTGGAGAAGAGTGCTGTGCTTCAGGAGGTAGGAATAATAACCCCAGGAATATGCTGTGAAATTAATGATCTTCTGCTTCAGGAGGCATTGCAGAATGGTTGTGGGGAAAATCAATTCATAGAATTAATTGAAACCCACACAAAGTGTCAATAAATTAATTTTATCTACAGTAATGAGGGGTTTTTTAGGGTAATTAGGTGACACGTGGCTTCTGCCTTCCATATGGACATGTGGCATCTCAGGGGGCTCTTCCTGAAGAGAAAATGTTTTATTTTGAGGCATTTTTGCCAGTTCCAGATGGCAAATTGAGTTGTTTGTGCTTTGTTCAAACAAAAGATGCAAGAACACATTCTCTGAGACTCATATTTAATACAAATAAAAATTACAAATTCTCTGCTGGAAACAGATTCATTTAATTTTGGACACATTCTCTGAGACTCATATTTAATACAGATAAAAATTACAAGCTCCTAAGCTGGAAACAAATTCATTTAATTTTGGACACATTCTCTGAGACTCATATTTAATACAAATAAAAATTACAAGCTGCTTGGCTGGAAACAGATTCATTTAATTTTGGACACATTCTCTGAGACATATATTTATTACAAATAAAAATAAGCTGCTTGGCTGGAAACAAATTCATTTAATTTTGAGCACATTCTCTGAAACTCATATTTAATACAAATAAGAATTACAAGCTCCTCAGATTCTTTTAATTTTGGACACATTCTCTGAGACTCATATTTAATACAAATAAAAATTACAAGCTGCTTGGCTGGAAACAGATTCATTTAATTTTGGACACATTCTCTGAGACTCAAATATATTTAATACAAATAAAAATTAGAAGCTCCTAAGGTGAAAACAAATTTGTTTAATTTTGAACACATTCTCTGAGACTAATATTTAATACAAATAAGAATTACAAGCTCCTCAGACTCATTTAATTTTGATTCATTTAATTTTGAATTAAACAGATTCATTTAATTTTGATGTTGAAAGAGAAATCATTCTTGTTGGGATCTATTCAAGCAGAATTTCTGTTTCGTTTCCAGGCACGGCTCTTCAATGAGACCCCAATAAACCCAAGAAGATGCCTTCACATCCTTACCAAGATCCTGTACCTGCTGAACCAGGTAACTGCTGGGATTTCTCTCCATCCAGAATGAATTTGAATCGTATTTTAGTGGGAAATAAATAATATTTGTAGTGGGAAGGATGTTTTCCACAGGGGAAACTCCTTGGGAAACTTCCATCCCTGTGGAGGGCATTTAGAGTGGGGAGAACTGGGGAAGGAAAGGATGGTTTCTTACAGGAGAAAATCTCCAAGGAGAGATTCCTGGAGTGTGGGAGGCTGCCAGAAAAGGAGCTGGATAATTCTGCCTTTCCTCTCTGCCGGTTCCAGGGTGAACACTTCGGAACCACGGAAGCCACGGAAGCTTTTTTTGCCATGACCAGATTGTTCCAGTCGAACGATGTAAGGAGCCGCTGCTCTGCCTCTCCCTGCTCCTGCCCGGGCTTGCAGGAGCTGCCAATTCCAGTTTCTTCCACTTCATTTCCAATTCCAAACTCTCAGAATTTGGGCTGTGGGAGGCCAGCACTGCGCAGGAGGAGCTCTGGAGGCAGCTGCTGGTTTGGAAAGGAAGCCCTGGGTGGTGACACGTGGTTGTTGGGTGGGGGTGGAGGTGGGCTCTGAGTTCATTGCTGCTGTAAAAGAGGGGTAACGACAAAGCCTGAGTTTACAAATTTCTTCCCCTTGCAAATCACCAGCTGCTTCCTTGAAAACAGAATTCTGAAAGTGCCTGCAGGTCAAAGGCTGCTGCTCCTCGGGGCGTGGATCAGCCTTGATCTCATCGAAGGGATGAGAGCACCCTAAAAATCGGGAATTGGGTTTGGGAAGTCAGCTTTGGCTCAGCAGGACGTAAAGTCCTCCTGTGATCCCTTCTGCAGGGTGGGAGAGCTCAGAGCAGTGTGTGTCATGGCATGGGGCTCGTTCATTTGAATTTGAAAGGGTTTGCTCCTTAGGGATTTGTCCAAGGAAGGTGTAGATGTTCAAAGATGTGATGAACAGTTTTGGAAGTACAGGGTGTTTGAGGTGTTTCTCATATCCACATCTAAAAAGTAAAGAAGTTTTTAAAATAGAAAGTTAATTGTTGTCCAAGACTTAATGTCAACACTCCACGTTGTTGTTTTATTTTTTTACAATAACAAAGTTATTTTCAATGCTTTTAACTGATGATTGTGAGACTTCTGAGTCCAGATATGCTGCATCACTTCTTTGATAATTATAATGAATTTTTGTATTAGCTCTTACCGTTTTACAAAATATCAATGTCTTCCTCTTCTGATTTGTTTGATATCAGGGAATTTGGCTCTTTCCCAGGGGTCAAATGTTCTTCTACGCTTTTAACTTTGAATTGAAACCAATGTGTTTTGTTTAAAAGCTTATTTCTCTTTTGAAAAATAAGCTTTTAAAAATGAACATTTATCTTTTAAAACTCCTAATTACCACTGAGTTTGGTCTTTTTCTTCACAGCAAACCCTCAGAAGAATGTGTTACCTCACAATCAAAGAGATGGCCAATATCTCTGAGGATGTCATCATTGTCACCAGCAGGTGGGACACCCTCCAGAACCAGGGAAAAAGGGATTTTTTCCCCCTGGAAAAGGGGCTGCAGCTCCCTGGCTTTGGAGCTGCTGCAGCGCTGAGGTTTTATAGGGATGCAGCAGTTCTGTGACACACACTCTGAAATGTTATTTTGTTCCCACTCTGTGAAGAATTCAGTTTATCAAATGGTTGTTACTTTGTTTTCTTGTGGTTAAGGGTGTTGGGGTTTTTTTTAATTCTTATTTTGTCGGAGTTTAGGCTGTGACATTGCAGTCAGAGCAAGCAAAGAAAAGCAGAGCAAAGCCCAGTTCATTCTAATTCTAATTTTTTAAGAGTGAACTCTTAATTTTTTGACTGCAAAAACAGAGATTGCGGCTGTTGCAAGAGCAAAAATTGGATCTGTTACTGGATTGCTGAACAGCTGTAGAAATATGTAAAATAAACCAAACTGAACTTTGCTCACTGTTTCTAAATCAAAATTCCATGTGGAACAAGCAGCAGCACCAAGAAACAGAATGAGCTAAACAAAGCAGGCCATGGCAAAGCAGTTCAGGGGACTGTGCATTTACAGCTCTGTGTCTCCCCGGGTTTTGATTGATACATCTGAAATTAAGCTGATTTAAAATTAAGATTATTGAGATTGATAAACCTCAAATTAAGCCGATCATGAAGAGGTTGTTCCTCAGCAGAGCCAGGGCAGCTCAGTGGGGTGAATGTCACACAAGCACTGAGTTTGGGGGTGGGCAGGGGGTATTAACAGGATGTTTTGGTGCTTTCAGTCTGACCAAAGACATGACAGGGAAGGAGGATGTCTATCGAGGCCCGGCCATCCGAGCTCTGTGCAGGATCACTGATGTGAGTACAGCCTGGGCACTCTGGGGGAGAGCTGGTGAGAGCCTCTGAATCCCAAAACTGCCCTCTTGTAGGGTGCATTTCACAGCAGTGCTGGAACTGCTGCTTTATGGAGGGCTGCTCAGTGCTTTGTGCCATTTCCAGCAGCTCTGTGGGGCTGGAGCACTGGGAATGTGCAGCTGGAAGGATTGGGATCTCCAGTTTCTATCTGGGGTTGCTGCACTCAATGCCCTGTGCCATTTCCAGGAGAAATGTGGCGCTGGAGCACTGGAATGTGCAGCTGGAAGGTTTGGAAGCTCCAGTTTCTATCTGAGATTGGTCTTCTTGATGCCCAGTGCAATTTCCAGGAGAAATATGGTGCTGGAGCACTGCAATGAGCAGCTGGAAGGTTTGGGAGCTCCACTTTCTCTCTGAGATTGATTGTCTTGATGCCCAGTGCCATTTCCAGGAGCTCTGGTGCTGGAGCACTGCAATGAGCAGCTGGAAGGTTTGGGAGCTCCACTTTCTCTCTGGGGTTGCTCTGCTCAATGCCCAGTGCCATTTCCAGCAGCTCTGTGACACTGGAGCACTGGAATGAGCAGCTGGAAGGTTTGGAAGCTCCAGTTTCTATCTGAGATTGGTCTTCTTGATGCCCAGTGCCATTTCCAGGAGAAATATGGTGCTGGAGCACTGGGAATGTGCAGCTGGAAGGTTTGGGAGCTCCAGTTTCTATCTGAGATTGGTCTTCTTGATGCCCAGTGCCATTTCCAGCAGAAATATGGTGCTGGAGCACTGGGAATGTGCAGCTGGAAGGTTTGGGAGCTCCACTTTCTCTCTGAGATTGATTGTCTTGATGCCCAGTGCCATTTCCAGGAGAAATGTGGGGCTGGAGCACTGGAATGTGCAGCTGGAAGGTTTGGGAGCTCCACTTTCTCTCTGGGGTTGCTCTGCTCAATGCCCAGTGCCATTTCCAGCAGCTCTGTGACACTGGAGCACTGGAATGAGCAGCTGGAAGGTTTGGGAGCTCCAGTTTCTATCTGAGATTGGTCTTCTTGATGCCCAGTGCAATTTCCAGGAGAAATATGGTGCTGGAGCACTGGGAATGTGCAGCTGGAAGGTTTGGGAGCTCCACTTTCTCTCTGAGATTGATTGTCTTGATGCCCAGTGCCATTTCCAGGAGCTCTGGTGCTGGAGCACTGCAATGAGCAGCTGGAAGGTTTGGGAGCTCCACTTTCTCTCTGAGATTGATTGTCTTGATGCCCAGTGCCATTTCCAGGAGCTCTGGTGCTGGAGCACTGGAATGAGCAGCTGGAAGGTTTGGGAGCTCCAGTTTCTCTCTGGGGTTGCTCTGCTCAATGCCCAGTGCCATTTCCAGGAGCTCTGTGACACTGGAGCACTGGAATGTGCAGCTGGAAGGTTTGGGAGCTCCAGTTTCTCTCTGGGGTTGCTCTGCTGGTTCCTTTGTCACTGACCCTTCAGGTCCAGGCTGCTCAAACCCACCACCTTGCAGAATCAACTCCAGATTTTTGCTGAGCTCCTTTGAACGTGGATTTTTGCTTTCTGCTGCTTTTATCCTCTTTTTCCAAAGCACCCACAGTTCCCCTTTTCCCTGTTTTCCCCTTGCCAGGGTACAATGCTCCAAGCCATTGAGAGGTACATGAAACAGGCCATTGTGGACAAAGTCCCTGGCGTGTCCAGCTCTGCACTGGTGTCTTCCTTGGTAAGCAAAGCAGAAGGTTTTTGTAAATCTGGTGTTTTGTCAGGCTGGGAAGGTGACTCTGCTGTGTTTGTTTTGGTTTTTTCTCTGAGGTGTTTCTTCATCTCACTGGAAAATAAGAAAAAACAGTTTCCTTTCTCTCCTTCAATCCCTTTCTTAACATTTGAGTACACCAATCATAACAGTTTCTAGTGCAAACTAGTGCAGAATGCTCAGATTTCTGCAGTCAGTGTAAAACATGAATTTATCTGGGGAGAGGCCATGAAATCACCTGCTGAAACTGCAGTTCAGGATTATTTCTGCTGCTAGGCACCAGGAGGGCAAGGTGAAGGAATCCACTCTGATTTCCTCTCCCTTTTGGAGGAGAAAAGGCTGGGGAAGGTCTCATGAGGGAATGTTTTTATTAATGGACGTGGGGCATGGTATTTTGGGACTGAGATGGAGGGAAATGCAGTTTCCAGGGGTTCAGGGTGAAGAGTGGCTGTGAAATGCTGGGAGCTTGTCTCCAATCTCAATTCTTTTGCAGCACATGATGAAGATCAGCTACGATGTGGTCAAAAGGTGGATCAACGAAGCTCAGGAAGCAGCTTCCAGTGACAACATCATGGTACAGGTGTGTTTGAGGGTGGCTGTCCCTAAAAATTCTGGGGGGGGCTTAGTGGTATTCTGGCAGTTCTGAAGAAAACTTCAGGAAAAAAAAAATCTTCTTTTCCTTTAGTCTTTTAAAAGCAAGGATTGGGATTTTTGGGAAGCAACTTAACAGTTTAAAAAAATTAATGAATTTTTCCATGATGCCAGCACAAGATTGTTAATTAAGAGCTGGTTCTGGAGTTCTCTTCCCTTTTTCCTGCTAAATTTCTGGGAGCTGGAATGCTGCTGCCTGTCCCACAGTGCTTCTTTCAGAAGGGGTTTGAATCTGAGTGCTCAAAAAGTGGGAAATTATCTCACTGCTTCTCAATGAGCATTTCTTGGCCTTCAGAAAATTTGCCAGATGCAAAAGATGAACCCAAATATCAGCAAGATCTCCTCAAAAATTTTTGCACAGATATTCCAGACATGTGTTAAAAATTATTCTGTGTGTTCAGGACATGGAATTATTCTGTCTGTTGCAAAGTCATGATCAGAAAAATTCTGTAAAATCAGCTTTGTTCTTGCCCACTTAGCAGCTTCATTAAGCCTTGCAGTAAATCAGTTCTATGGGAGGAAAAAAAAAAAAAACCAACCCAAAATAATTTGGCAAGGAACTAGAAATGTCCCTTTGTGCTTCCATCAAAAGGGCCTCAAGGATTTTTGTGAGGTCAGCTGTGTTTTCAAGGCCTTGGGATATCCTGGACGTGGAGTTCATTAGGAATGCAGGAATTACTGTGCAAAGCTGAAACCTTTGAAGTGATGAGATTTAATGGGAGGGGGAAAAAAGGAAATAAATTAACTTTGTGGCTCTTTGGATCTTCAGGAATAGTTGAGAGTGGACAGAAAGGGCAAGGAAACGTTGCAGATCTTTGCAACTTGTCAGGAAACTCAGCTCAGTTGAGGTTAGAAGGTATTTCTGCCAGGAAAGGGCAATAATTCCCCCTCTTTTGATGTTCCAGTGTGGATTTTGCAGCTGTACTCAGTGTACCCTCTGTTTCCCATCCCATAGTATCATGCTCTGGGGCTGCTCTATCACCTTAGGAAAAACGACCGCCTGGCTGTCTCCAAGATGCTGAACAAATTCACCAAATCTGGCCTGAAATCCCAGTTTGCCTACTGCATGCTGATCAGGATTGCCAGCAAACTCCTCAGGGAGTCTGAAGAGGGGTAAGGGGCAGGATTTAAATCACAGAAATTGATGAAGGTTTGGAAATAGTGGTGGTTATTTTAGTGTTTGTGGAAATCTCCACAGAGACTGAGCTGTAGTGCTGGGATGATGCAGGGACTTCATCTTAAAGGGGTTTTCCAGCCTAAAAGATCCTGGGATTGTTGGGTTTGTAGCCATCAAAGCCTTGGACTTGATCTTAAGGGGTTTTCCCATCCTAAAATCCTGGGATTGTTGTGTTTGTGGCCATGAAAGTCTTGGACTCAAAGGGGTTTTTCCAGCCTAAAAGATCATGGGATGGTTGTGTTTGTCGCCATGAAAGCCTTGGGCTTGATCTTAAATGGGTTTTTCCAACCTAAAAGATTCTGGGATTGTTGTGTTTGTAGCCATCAAAGCCTTGGACTTGATCTTAAATGGGTTTTTCCAGACTAAAATCTTGGGATCTTCTTTTGTGGCCATGAAAGTCTTGGACTCAAAGGGATTTTTCCAGCCTAAAAGATCCTGGGATTGTTGTGTTTGTGGCCATGAAAGTCTTAGACTTGATCTTAAAAGGACTTTTCCATCCTAAACCCCTGGGATTGTTGTGTTTCTAGCCACAAATGTCTTAGATTCAAAGGGGTTTTTCCAAACTAAAAGATCGTGGGATTGTTGTTTGTGGCCATGAACATCTTGGACTCAGTCTTAAAGGGATTTTCCTGTCCTAAAATCCTGGGATGGTTGTGTTTGTAGCCACAAATGTCTTGGATTCAAAGGGTTTTCCCATCCTAAACCCCTGGGCTTGCTGTGTTTGTAGCCATGAAAGTCTTGGACTCAATCTTAGAGGGATTTTCCCACCCTAAACCCCTGGGGTTGCTGTGTTTGTAGCCATGAAAGTCCCCTGTTTGACTTCATCGAGAGCTGCCTGAGGAACAAGCACGAGATGGTGATTTATGAGGCTGCCTCTGCCATCATCCACCTGCCAAACTGCACTGCCAGGGAGCTGGCACCTGCTGTGTCAGGTTGGTCACAGCCCTTTGTACCCCTGAAACAGCTGAAATCAAGAAATTTGGAGAAAATCCTGCAGAATTCTAATACCCAAACTCTGGTTTTCTGGTAATTTGGGGTTCAAGGTCCTTTAATCCCAAGTTAAAGGGCTTTTGGGTGAGATCCCTTTTCCATGCAGAGGTTTAGATAAATGCCATTAGAGGTG
Source organism: Motacilla alba alba (assembly GCF_015832195.1). Taxonomy (NCBI): domain Eukaryota; kingdom Metazoa; phylum Chordata; class Aves; order Passeriformes; family Motacillidae; genus Motacilla; species Motacilla alba. Next base: position 1,122,710 of record NC_052031.1, on the reverse strand, counting down.
GCAGGGGGGTGATGCTTGTCTCTATCCAGCTGCAGGAATTTGGGATGGGAGGGAATCATGGTTTGGGTTGGAAGGGACCTTAAAGATCACCCACTGCCGTGGCAGGGACACCTTCCACTGTCCCAGTGTGCTCGAAGCCCTGTCCTACCTGGCCTGGGACATTTCTGGGGTGGAACAACCACGGATTCTGTGGGAAAACTCTCCTCCAGCTGGAATACAGAACTGGAATGTAGAGGCAAGCGAGCCACAGTGGGATAAAAGCCAGGCAGTGGGACAAAAACCAGGAGTTTCTTTCTAACCTGTGTGCTAAATGCTGCATGGAGCTGCATGGATATTTAGCAGTGTGTAGTTGGAGATATATTAGACATTCTACTCTATTTCCTTTCTTTGAAAGAGAAGTCTTTGGTTTTTGGTTGGTTTTTTTTTTCCATATCTTTATTTTTTGGTTGTTTTTTTTTTCCTTTCCCAGTGTTGCAGCTTTTCTGCAGTTCTCCCAAGCCTGTCCTGCGCTACGCAGCCGTGCGGACCCTCAATAAAGTGAGTGCTTCCAAACCTCCAAACAAGCTTCATTCTCTGAGAGCAGGGGCAGCCAGCAGTGCCTAATGATGTGTGTGTTACCTCAAGCACAGCAGCTGCCCTTGGGATGGCTTTATTTGGAATTTTTCCATGCTGGAGAATTGGCTTTTCTTTGGGACAGAAATCTTTCCTGCGTTCAGGCTGTCTTTGCTCATTTTGGGACCATGGGATATCACAGTTTGATAATCTGTGAGCTTTCAGCCGGAATCCTGGATATTTAATATTACAAAAATCCATTTGAAGGAAATACTCTGATTTCAGAGCTGCACAACACAGCAGCAAAAATTTGAGACTCAAACCCACGAGCTGTAACTTAAAATCCATTTGAAACACTGCAACCAAACCCCCTGAGCTCTGCTTGCCTCCACTGCTTTGAACTGCAGGATGCGACGCCTCCCCCATAATCGTGGAATTCGTTCCTTGCAGGTGGCCATGAAGCATCCATCTGCAGTCACTGCCTGCAACCTGGACCTGGAGAACCTCATCACCGACTCCAACAGGAGCATCGCCACGCTGGCCATCACCACGCTGCTGAAGACTGGCAGCGAGAGCAGCGTGGACAGGCTCATGAAACAGATCTCCTCCTTCGTGTCAGAAATCTCAGATGAGTTTAAGGTGTGGCACTGGAGGCCTCTGCTCTTTCCAGCTGCAGGTTTTTCTCCCGTTCTTGTTTATTTTTTTTTTTTTTTTAAATGAAGCTTTTCCTGTTTGTCGGTGGTTTAGTCTGGCAGGGTAAAATTCAGAATTTCCTTTCCAGCTTAATTATCTTTGTATGCCTTCCTCCCGCCACTCCAAGGAAGGAAGAATATCATTTGGTGCTTTCCTGGCTCCTGTGCAATATCCTGCAAATCTTGTGCTTCCTTTGGGTTCTTCTAGAGAGGAGGATGGATTTTAAGTGAGTTTGTATCACATCAGTCTTGATGCATAGTTAGGAAACTGTGCTAATTATGAATTTCTACCTAATTTGTAAAATTTGTAAGCTGGTAAGAAATTGGTGCACAGTTTGGAAACTGTGTTAATTATGAATTTCTACCTAATTTGTAAGATTTGGAAGCTGGTAAGAAATTGGTGCACAGTTTGGAAACTGTGTTAATTATGAATTTCTGCCTAATTTGTAAGTTTTATTGTGACTAAACTGGTGAGAAATTGGTTCAGGATGGTTCAGTTGTACCTGTTACATCATGAGGAGCACAGCTCTGCAAAATCAGTCTGCTTCAAGTGGCTTTAAGTCCTTGTTTTTATGAGAAAAATAAGTATTAGACGAGTTTGAAATTGCAAAGAGTTTTAATGACAGAACATGACAAATTAAAATGGGATAAGGGAGCAAGGAAGGACTTAGAGTTAATGCATTCCATCCCAAAGTCCAGTCTTTTTAGCAGAGCCAGGCCTTGCACACCCTGGCACAAACCCTGAGAATCCACCAGCTGATTTTTTTATCCTTGTGCATGGATTGAATCGCTCAAGGTGACAACCTGAGATAAAAGCCTGTGTTTTCCTAGGGAAATGAGCACATGACCCACGTCCTTCTGTGTCCCCTGCAGGTTGTGGTGGTGCAGGCCATCAGTGCCCTGTGCCAGAAGTACCCTCGGAAGCACAGCGTGATGATGACCTTCCTCTCCAACATGCTCAGGGATGACGTACGTGTGACACCTGCTCTGGGGAGGGGCTTTGGCAGGATTTTGGCAGGTTTGGACCTGCTTGGTGATGGGAAGGGTCTCTTCTGTCACTGGGTGCACAGGGAGGTGGGGCTGAGCGATTGCAGCTCCTGGTGGGTCAGACCTGTGTGAAATGCTCAGGAATTGGTGATGCCTTGGAGAGGCTCCCTAGGGCAGAGGCAGACGGGATTAAGAGAATAAAATGAGTGTTTAATAAAGGCCTTCTACAGGTACCCCTGGTGCCTTGAGAGGCTGCCTGGAGCAGAGGCTGGCCAGAGGTGGGGCAGTAAAGTCGGGGTTCATTGAAGGCCTTCAGCAGGTGCCCCTGGTGCCTCGAGAGGCTGCCTGGAGCAGAGGCTGGCCACAGGTGGAGCAGTAAAGTCGGGGTTCATTGAAGGCCTTCAGCAGGTACCCCTGGTGCCTTGAGAGGCTGCCTGGAGCAGAGGCTGGCCAGAGGTAGAGTAGTAAAGTCAGGATTTATTGAAGGCCTTCAGCAGGTGCCCCTGGTGCCTCGAGAGGCTGCCTGGAGCAGAGGCTGGCCAGAGGTGGAGCAGTAAAGTCAGGATTCATTGAAGGCCTCCATGGACACACCTTGGGCAGTGCAGGAGCCCAGCCGTGGCTCCACCCGGGATGGACTCTGAGTCACGAGTGTTCACACTTTTAGGAGTGTTGCTCCATTCCCATCTTGGGGTTCATTGTCCAGTTCCAGCTCCAGGTTGTGCAGTCCCATCCTCCCAGACTGCTCCCCTCAGTTCCCTGTTGTTTTGGGCCTGAGGCTGCCCAGAAGCCGAGGGGCTGGGGAAGGATTGCTGGGTCTGACTGAGCCGTGAGGAGAACTTGCTGACACTTTGTATGAAGCTCAGAGTTCCACACTAGTGCAGTACAGAATCTGGAAAATAAGGAATATAAAACTTAAGGCATCACTCCTTGGCCAGTCAGAAGCCTTCCAGAGGCTACACCCAGCATGGATGATGGTCACAAGTTTTTCAGTTAAAAGTTTGGTCCATTTTCATATCAGAGGTTAATCCTCCAATTCCAGCTCCTGGTAATGAAGTCATGTACCCCAAATTTGCTCCCCCCCAAAGTCACTTTTATTTATACTTTTCAGAGCCTGAGGCTGTAGGGTGTCTGTAGTTATGATACTTTATGAAAATCCCTTTGCTAGGAATTTCTTCTCCTGAGAAGCTGAAGGGCCTCAGCTTCAAGTGTGAACAATTTGTGATCTGCTGCTGTGGGATGCAGCAGGTGCTTCCTCCATTGGTCCGTGTGGGATGTTTCTGCTTGGTGGCCAATCGAGGGGGCAGCAGCTCTGGGACTCTGGGACTCACAGAACTTTGTTATTCGTTCCTTTTGGGCTCTGCACTCACAGAACTTTGTTATTCGTTCCTTTTGGGACTCTCTGGAGTCACAGAACTTTGTTATTCGTTCCTTTTGGGACTCTCTGGACTCACAGAACTTTGTTATTCGTTCCTTTTGGGACTCTCTGGACTCACAGAACTTTGTTATTCGTTCCTTTTGGGACTCTCTGGACTCACAGAACTTTGTTATTCGTTCCTTTTGGGACTCTCTGGAGTCACAGAACTTTGTTATTCGTTCCTTTTCGGACTCTCTGGACTCGCAGAACTTTGTTATTCGTTCCTTTCTATTCCTGTCTCACCTTCTGATGAATCTTTCTCTCTGTTCTTTGCAGTACAGTTATAGTGTGGTTTTTTATATAATATATCTCATGATATAATAAACCAGCCTTCTGAAATGGAGTCAGGATCTCTCCTTCCCTTCACCAAGTCCTGCCTGCCCTGAAAACCACCACATCAGGTGTCCTTGAGTTTCAGGTCTAGAGGGATTGTTTTGTCTGGCCAAAATGTGAGGACAGTAGCTAACACTCTGTATGGAGTGTGGAGTTACACCCTAAAGCAGTACAGGATTTGAGAAACATAAAAGCTAAAATCCTAATGCTGAGGATGCTCAGAGGGCTGGGAATGCCCTGTGAGCTCATCCAGCCCCCTTTTCCCCCCCATTTTGTACAAATGATTGTTTTCTGCGTGGGAAGCAGTCACTGAAGCATGAAGGAGCTGAGCACGGCTCCAAGCCAGGCCTCACTGTCCCTGCTTTCCCTTTGCCAGGGTGGCTTTGAGTACAAGAGAGCCATTGTGGACTGCATCATCAGCATCATCGAGGAGAACCCCGAGAGCAAGGAGGCAGGCCTGGCTCACCTGTGCGAGTTCATCGAGGACTGCGAGCACACCGTGCTGGCCACCAAGATCCTGCACCTGCTAGGCAAGGAGGGCCCCAGGACCCCCTGCCCCTCCAAGTACATCCGCTTCATCTTCAACAGGGTGGTGCTGGAGAACGAGGCTGTGAGGGCTGGTGAGTGCAGCTCCAGCCTGCAGTGCTGGCTCCTGGCCTTTGCTCAACCTGGAAATGAAATTCAAGATAATTTTAGAAAGGTGTCCTGGTTTAGGGCAAATCTGGGAGAAAATCTCCAAAGGGGTTTCTCAAAAACCCCTTTGAGAGAGTGGAACGAGGCTGTGAGGGCTGTGAGTGCAGCTCCAGGCCTGTGGTTCTGGCTCCTTGCCTTTTCCTCAAACTAGAAAGGAACTTTGAGAATTTTAGCAAGGAGGTGTCCTGGTGTCGGGTAAATTTGAGAGAAAACCTCCAAAGGGGTTTCTCTAGAAAGCAGATTCCAGCAGCCCCACACCGTGCTGGCCACCAAAATCCTGCACCTGCTGGGCAAGGAGGGCCCCAGGGTGGTGCTGGAGTGTGAGGCTGTGAGGGCTGTGAGTGCAGCTCCAGGCCTGTGATTCTGCCTCCTTACCTTTTTGTGAGAATCCCACATGCAAAGAACTCTCAGAACTTTGGGGCTGTAAGCCAAAGCTAAGAATTAAACACAAGATTTGATCTGAGACCTTCGAAAAAACTTCCAAGGTGCTAAAATCGAGAACGTGGGTTTATAGTTTAGAGCAGAGACATGTTAAACTAAGTAAAGTTTAGAGTTTTAAAGGTTAAGATATAGGAAAAATAAAAGTAGTTACAGAGATAAGGAGTTTAGAATGCAGCACTGTAAGTTTGTGTATCATAACATAATTAACTAAAAATCTTACACTATAACATAAATCCATAAAACAAAATATTTAAAGATTAAGTAAAACACGCAAATATCCCTATTAACAGTGTTTTATTAGTCAATAAATCCTTAAAAAGTCTTATAACTTAGAATCTTGTAGCCTTCTAAACCGTACTATATCAATATAAACCAAATTCACCCTTCCTACCTGTGTAAAAAATAAACCACACCATCAAGAACAATTCAAAAATCCCATCTCAGATTCTTCCAGAGTGAATTATCACACCTTTTTCTCAGCCTGGCAATGAAATTCGAAATATTTGTAGTAAGGAGTGTCCTGATGTAGGACAAATTTGGGGGAAAACCTTCAAAGGGGTTTCTCTAGAAAGCAGGTTCAAGCAGCCTCTCCCCCAGCTGGTTTCTGAGCTGTTAAGCTGATCTCGATCACAGAACTATTTCCATGTGGAAATTCAGGAATAGTTGAGTCTTTCCCTAACACGGAAAGGTTTATGGTGTGCAAGTGAAGAGCTGTGTCGATTGAAAGCTCAGACTGTGAGAAGGTTTTTGTGCAGAACGTGGGCTCCTCTGACACCTCCTGTTCTCCCTGCAGCTGCTGTCAGTGCTTTGGCCAAGTTTGGGGCACAGAATGAGAATCTGCTTCCCAGCATCCTGGTGCTGCTGCAGAGGTGAGTGGGGCTGCCTGGGCCTGGGGTGACACGTGTGGCCTGCAGACAAGGTCACAGCAGGCTGGGGCTGCCACTGAGGCTGGCAATCCCAGCTGGGGAGTGGGAAAATGCTTCTCCCACCTTTCCTGCGTGGCTGCAGGGAGCAGAGCACTGCTGGAGGAAGGGAGGGTCACAAGGAAGGGAAGGATGGCATAAGTCATGGAAGTGTGATGGGAATTTGGTCTGAGGACATTGCTCAGGGGGTAATAAATCACAGGGTCATTTGTCACCATAGGACACAAAATGATGACACTGTTGTTCTTAAGGTGAAGGAAAAAGGGAATTTTATTTTTCTGACTGCATTCTAAAAGTGACAGTGGATTGGAGGGTGGCAGTGCCACCTCTCCAATGACACTGGACAAACCAACAGTCTATCAAAATTTTTTCTCCTCCATAAAAGAATGCAAAACAATAAGTTATTCATAGAATTGCGTAAAAAAGTTTGTCACAAGAATGTAAACATCAAAAAGCTTAAAAAAGCTTAAAAAAATCAGAACAGCAGTCATTGATTGTCTTTGGGTTTGAAGAGCTTGAAACTCACCCAGTGCCACCCCTGCCATGGCAGGGCTCCTTCCACTGTGCCAGGGTGCTCCAAGCCCCATCAGCCTGGCCTGGGATCTTCCAGGGATCCACATCTGCCAAGGCCTCCCCATCCTCACAGACAGGAATTTCATGCTCACATCCAACCTAAATCTCTTGTAGTTTGGAGTTGGTTCCCCCTTGTCCTATCAATATCTGTCCATATAAAAAGTCACCCTCCCCCTACAGAGCTTTTCTACACGTGAGCATTTTTAACACCCCTTGGAGCAGGAGAATTCCTATCCAGGTTACTCAGAAATAACATTTGTGTTTCCAGAGCTCTGTCCATATAAAAATTCACCCTCCCCCTACAGAGCTTTTCTACACGTGAGCATTTTTAACACCCCTTGAAGCAGGAGAATTCCTGTCCAGGTTACTCAGAACATTTCTGTTTCCAGAGCTGGGTGTTCCCATGTCACAGGTTCGTGTTTCTTCTTAAGACATGTGCTGTTAATGATTTAATTGAACTCACACCAACTCCTGTGTTGTACAAACACATCTTTGCACAATTTGAAGGTCCCTGGAGGGAGCTCTGACTGTCACTGCAGTATCAAAGGCAGGTTTCTCAGTACCATTTTTAGCTCAGCTCTCTGGTGCCCAGAGCTGGCTGACCTTGTCCCCTTGTCCCCAAACAGGTGCATGATGGACAGCGACGATGAAGTCAGGGACAGGGCAACGTTCTACTTGAATGTCCTGCAGCAGAGACAGCTGGCCCTGAATGCTGCCTACATTTTTAATGGTCAGTGAGAGAAAGGAAACCACTCAGAGCTGTTCATTCACCTGTTTTTCCTGGCCTTAGCACTTCCCTGCCAAGTGTTTGTGCTGAGAGTGGAAGATTTAGCAATCTAAACCTGTCCTGGCTTTGGACACTCCCGGGGATCCAGGGGCAGCCACAGCTGCTCTGGGAATCCTAAATAATCTAAATCTGGGAAGCATGGTCTGGGAGATGGAGCCAGGAGTATGACCTGGGCTTTCATTTCTTGATTTTTGCTCCATCTTTTCCAATCCAAAACGAGGATGAGGGTTGGTTATAAAAACATTTTATGTCTGTGATTGAAAATTCAGGTGAGCAGAGGATTTAATTAGTCCATGTAAAATTCTTGGGAATTAACTGTTTAAGCTTGGCAACTTTGTGTCATCTTCAGAGCAGCTTTATTCCTGCTTTGCCTGTTTAGTGTTTGTTGTGGACCAGCAGTGCCTGGGGCAGTTCCAGCTCTCAAAACCGAATTTTTCTGCCTTTCTGCTCTGCAGGGCTGACAGTCTCTGTTCCTGGGATGGAGAAGGCCCTGCACCAGTACACACTGGAGCCCTCAGAGAAACCCTTTGACATGAAAACAGTTCCCCTGGCTACAGCCCCCATCCTGGAGCAGAAAGCAGGTAACACCCACATTGATGGCATGGCTGAGGCCAGGCTCAGAGCCTCGGGGCTGCTGCTCTCCTTGGCAGGGACAAATCTGTGCATGATCAGCATTTCTTGGTTCCCAGCCCTTGGAAAAGGCCATTCCAGGAGCTCCCAGTCACTCCTCTGGCTTTCTTCCGTGTCCTTCACAATTCTTGAGTATCTTCACTTAGCACAACCAACTTGGGAGTTCTTTTTTTTTTCTCCCCTTTCCTGTTTTAATTTTTTTGGTTAAGGGCTAAGTGGTTTATTCCTTCAGGGCTAAGTGGTTTATTCCTCATAACTCAGCCTTATTTTCTCTACTTTCAATCCAGTATTTCCACCCCCCAAAAAAAAAGATACTTCAGTGTGTGAGGAGCCAGGCTGGCAGTGGTTTGCAGCAGAGTGTGAGAAACATACAGGGAATGTAATAAATATAAGGAAAATGGCATAAGGAAGATAATATAAGGAATATTTAATGGAGATTTAATGGCATTTAAACCTCCTGCATATTTTAGTTGAGACAGAGCACAAAGGATTTGCTTTCTTTCTCCACAGAGATTGCCCTGGTGACCAGCAAACCTGAGAAAGTGGCTCCTTCACGCCAGGATATATTTCAAGGTAGGAGAGATCAGCGGCTGTCCAGAACTGCAGGGGAGCTGCAGAGGGACTGGGGACAAGGACACAGGGAATGGCTTCCCACTGGCGTGGATGGGATCTTGGCCATGAGGAATTCCTGGCTGGGCTGGAATTGCCAGAGCAGCTGGGGCTGCCCCTGCATCCCTGCAGTGTCCCAGGCCAGGCTGGACACTGGGGCTGGAGCAGCCTGGGATGGTGGGAGGTGTCCAGGGAGTGGAACTGGATTATCCTTAATTTTCCTTTCCATCCCAAACCATCCTGGGATTCTCTGAAGTGTTGAATGAGGGCAGGATCAGAACCTTTCCCTGCTGATCCTCTTTTCCTTCCTGCACAGAACAACTGGCAGCCATCCCAGAGTTTAAGGGCCTGGGTCCCTTGTTCAAATCCTCAGAGCCAGTGCAGCTCACAGAAGCAGAAACAGAATATTTTGTTCGCTGCATCAAGCACGTGTTCCCAGCCCACATCGTTTTCCAGGTGAGAGCAGCCACCCCCTTCTCCCAGAGCCCAGCAGGATTTCCCAGAGCTGATCAAAACACAGGAGATTTGCTGCATGCCCTGGAGGGTTTTAGCTGATTTGATGTGAGGGGGATCTCTGGGATGAGGAAGAGTTCGCAAATCCTTTTTTCCGTGTTTGCTGCTGCAGTTTGACTGCACGAACACCTTGAACGATCAGCTCCTGGAGAGAGTGACGGTGCAGATGGAGCCGTCGGACGGCTACGATGTGATCTGCTGCATCCCAGCTCCCAGCCTGGCCTACAACCAGCCTGGCATGTGCTACACCCTGGTCAGGATCCCCCAGGATGACCCCACTGCTGGTGAGAAATTGTGCCCCACAGAGCCCTCAAATGAAGCTTTTGGGGAATGTTGGGGGTGTGGGGTTTGCTTCCTCCTCAGATCCTTGGATTTTTCCTTTCTGTGTGTGTGGTGGATTTAGTTTGAGCTGGGTGGAAATACTGATTTTGTGTAGTGGTTTTGGTTTGTTAATTTGAGATTTTGTGAATTTTGAGGGTTTTTTGGTTAATGTGTTAAAGAGTGTGGTGGGTTTGGTGTTGGTTAATTATTAATGGGTTTCTTTTTTGTTGTGAGATAGGATTAGGAGGAAGATAAAGCAGGTTTAAAACTTGAAAAGGGTATAAAGAAAAACTTATTAACAGTAAATAAAAAGTAATAAGAATTAGAATAATTTTTTAGAATGTTTTTTACATGTACAACTTCTCAGAAGTTACACAAAATCTTTTACATCACTTCCATGGATACCTCCCATACAAAACCACCACAGTGTGTCACAAGTGCTGCTTTTTAGCAAAATCATTTTTATAAACAATCATTTAGCAAATTTTTAAAAATAATCAGCTGTAATATTCTATAATTACTATTATTGTTATTATTTAATCATTTTTATAAATAATTATCCTCCATTTTTGGAGGATTAAAGATGGGTGTTAAAGAGGATTGCAGAGCATGCAGGTAATGGAAACTTGGATTTATGGCCTGGGATCAGTGAAAGGAACACATTTAAAACCTTGGGTGTTTTGTAGTGTTTCAGAACAGAACCACTAAAAGGAAAATGCAGATAGAATAAAAATATTCCTAATTTGAGGCTTTATTTAATGGACTAATTAAATTTTTCCTCTCTTTAGAGAATCAGAAACTACTACAAAATATAGGAAGGAGATTTTCTTGGATGTGAAACTTCCCTTTCTTTTCTTACTCTCACTTAAACACCACTGGGTTTGCAGTTCTTTAACATGATTTATTTAATCAGTGGAGTGGATTTTTATGTTATTTTAATACCAGGGAAGATTGGAACTAATCTGACTTTGCTGAACTGTTGGTTTGGATGATATTCCATTTGTCAGAAATCCTCATGGAATTTTTCCTGGTGGCTGCTGCTGGATTTCATGGCAGCATTTGGAATCAGTGATGTGTTACCCCTGAGCTCTCCTGAGCTCCTCCTTTGGCCTTCATTTTAAAATCAAAGGGAAAAATGATGTTCAAGTGGCCAGGACAGAGCACATGTGTATTCCTGGGGCAGAACTGATGGCTGTTGCAGTCTGGTGTTGGGAAGAGAGGGCTCCAGCAGAGGAATGTTCCCCAGTTCTGCAGGATTTCAGGATTTCTGTCTCTTCCCAGTCACTTGCACCTTCAGCTGCACCATGAAGTTCACGGTGCGGGACTGCGACCCCAGCACGGGGGTGCCAGAAGAGGATGGCTACGAGGATGAGTATGTGGTGAGTCCAGGATTTGTTCCCTGTTCCCCATTCTCGCTCATTTGGGATAAATGTGACCGTTGGGTCAAGTTTCCTCTCAATCCTGATACCAATCAATGTGCCTGAAACAGCCAAATGCTGTAAAATGTCATTTTTGGATCCTCCCCCAAAACTTCGTTTCTGTCAAAGTTTTAGTGCCCTGTGGAATGGAGTTTGTGGGGACAGAGAGGAGGGGAGGAAGAAATAAACTTCCACTGTGTGTTTTCAGAACTGTGCTGCAATCTTTCCACCCCAAACATTTGGATTTTTGTTAATTAATGGCAGGGATGCAGTCAGATTTAAGAAAATATTGGAGGAAATAAAGGCTCCTTCTGGAGAGAGCTGGGAATGTTCCCCTGGAGAAGGGAAGGCTCCAGGGAGAGCTTCCAGCACATTGCAGGGCCTGCAGGGGCTCCAGGGTCGCTGCAGAGGGACTGGGGACAAGGCCTGCAGGGACAGCACCCAGGGAATGGCTGCCAGTGCCAGAGGGCAGCCATGGATGGGATCTTGGCCATGAGGAATCCTGGCTGGGCTGGAATTGCCAGAGCAGCTGGGGCTGCCCCTGCATCCCTGCAGTGCCCCAGGCCAGGCTGGACACTGGGGCTGGAGCAGCCTGGGATGGTGGGATTGCAATGGGATGGGCTTGAGGTCCCTTCCCACCCAAACCATTCCGGCATTCTGGGATCGAGGAGGCTCAGAATCCATCCCGAGGGATTTTGATGGAAGTTGGGGATGGACAAGGGAAGGGAGACCCTTCCTGGAGTCCCAAGGTTCCCAGTGAAGCCCCCGGATCCCAAAATTCCTTCCTGGAGCAGAGTCGGGTTGGGGATGGATCCAACCCCAGGCTGGGAGAGCTGGGAATGGAGGGAATTCCCTGGGAAAGGGAGACTGGGGTGGGATTTTGGGCTGGAATTGCCAGAGCAGCTGGGGCTGCCCCTGCATCCCTGCAGTGTCCCAGGCCAGGCTGGACACTGGGGCTGGAGCAGCCTGGGACAGTGGCAGGTGGCCCTGCCATGGCAGGGTGGCACTGGATCATCTTCAAGATCTTCCCACCCAAGCCAGTCTGGAATTCCATGGATTCTGAGGAAGTCTCTCCATGGAAGAAGCCCAGGAGGGGCTGTAAAGGCTTTGACCCATCAAGTTATGGTCTCGTTTTCTGCTCTCCTTTAGTCTCACAGATGTTTTGTGTATAAAATTTTAAAGATTACAGATGAATAAATAAATACTATTTATTTATTCATCATAAATACCATTTACCCTCTTCAATCAATACTCTTTCCCCATAAATAACCATAAATACTATTTCCCCTCTTTTTAGAAGCTATTATGACATCATTCTCATGGAATTAAAACCAGGCAAAATGCTGTGGGCTCTTTTTCCCTTTCCAAGGTGAGGATTATTTCCATAACTGGCCTGAAAATTTCCCTTTTTTTTTTTTTTTCCCCCCAGTTGGAAGATTTGGAGGTGACAGTGTCTGACCATCTTCAGAAGGTTTTAAAGCCCAACTTTGCAGCTGCCTGGGAAGAGGTGGGAGATGACTTTGAGAAAGAAGAAACCTTTGCACTCAGCTCCATCAAAACCCTGGATGGTGAGATAATCCCTCTTTTACTGATCACCCACCTGCCAGGCTGGGGTTTGATTGAGTGTAATAAATAATTCCCTGGAATGATTTCCTTCTTCAATCTCTGCATGCAGAAGCTGTCAACAACATCATCAAGTTCCTGGGCATGCAGCCCTGTGAGAGGTCAGATAAAGTGCCAGAAAACAAAAATTCTCACACCCTCTACTTGGCTGGTAAGTGTTCCTGCTGCTGAATTTCGTGTTTCCGTGTCCCCACGGATTTTTCTAAATGAAGGGAAATGGTTTAGGAGATCCTGCTGTTATTTTAGGAGTTTTTTTCTCTGTAGAGAGAGGTTTTTTTCTCTGAAGTCACCCAGTGTGTTGAATGCAGCTGGTCCTAACTTGGAGACCTCTGTCTTGGATGTGCTCAGGCCAAGCTCTTGGGATGGGGGAATTCCACCTGTGGGAATGGTGGAGAATCTCTGACTGGGGAGCTTCCAGAGCAGACAGAATTTAACCCCTTAAACGCCTGAGCTCATCTCAGAAGGGTGATTCTGGGAGCGTCTTGTTCTCGAGTTCCTGTAGCTAAAGCCACATCCTGAGTTGCCCTGCAGCACCCACAACTTCTCCTGGAATCATGGGATGGTTTAGGTGGGAAAAGCCCTCTGAGGTCATGGAGTCCAACCATCCCCAGCACTGCCAAGGCCACCGCTGCCCCATGTCCCCAGGTGACACATCCACAGGGCTTTAAATCCCTCCAGGGATGGGGACTGCACCAATGGCAGCCCATTCCAACGCTTTACAGCCCTTTCCAGGAGCAATTTCCCCAAAATCCCCCCTGAGGCTCTCCTGGCCGTTCCCTCTCCTCCTGTCCCTGTTCCCTGGGCACAGCCCGACCCCCCCGGCTGTCCCCTCCTGGCAGGGACTCGTGCAGAGCCACAAGGTCCCCTCTGAGCCTCCTCTGCTCCAGGCTCAGCCCCTTCCCAGCTCCCTCAGCCTCTCCTGGGGCTCCAGCCCCTCCAGGTCTCTCCTGTCCAGAGCTGTCCCCAGGATTCCAGGGTGTCCCTCAGGGGACAGTCCCTGCCCTGAGGCTGTGCCCACACTGGAGCTGGCACAGCCCAGATGCCATTGGCCTCTTGCCCACCTGGGGACGTCCAGCCACTGTCACCAGCACCCCCAGGGCCTGTCCCAGCTTTCCAAGCTGGAGCACTCCATGGGGACGTGAGCCACGTGCAGAACCTGGCTGAAGACCAAAGCTGGGTCAGGACTGGATCCCTGAGCCTCTCCAAAGTGACCTCTCCCCGTTGCTTTGTCCCAGGTGTGTACAGAGGAGGCTATGACGTGCTGGTCAGGTCCAGGCTGGCGCTTGGGGACGGTGTGACCATGCAGGTGACAGTCAGGAGCAAGGACGAGACGTCCGTCGATGTCATCCTGGCGTCCGTGGGCTGAGAGTTCCAGCGGTGCTCTTCCTGGAACTGCCCCTTTTTCCTGGCTGTCCTCCTGCACGGTGGTTTTATTCCTCCATCTGGGAAATCTTTTCTATGATGTCCATTAGTGGCTGGCTGGTACTGAGCCATTCCCACGTCCCTTCCCTCGTTGTCACACCATTCCTACCCTAACTTATGGCATCTCAACCAGGGAAGATAAAAGATGCGAGAAAAAGGAATCAGATTTTTGTCAAAATTGCTTTTTATTAACAGAAAATAAACACTGGTTCAAGTGGTGGAATTTGTATGAATTACTGTTAATAAAATAGATTTTTTTTGTTCTAATTCTGTCGGCTCCAGTACAGAAAAAATATCCCATAATGGCTGTTTATAAAGCAAAAACCCTTATTCCTAAAGGGATGCTATTAAATTCCCAACATAAACAGTTAAAACCCACCCCAAACCTCCAAATTTGCACTATTTTTGTGACTGTCTCTTCTTCCACGCAGAAAAATCAATGTACAGAGAGAGATGAAACTCCATCTCTTGAGGCAGATTCAATTCTCTGAGCTTTATGTCAGGTAATAACCAAACCTCAGGGCAGCCTTTTCCTGGCTTCAAATTGGGAAAAATCCCATCTGGAAAACTGGGAAGGGAAGGGGATGGAGGGATTCTGTGAGGGAATTTCTGCCTCTCCCTGCTGATGAAGTGGTTGTCCCTTCCCAAGTCAGGGTGATGAAGGAAGAAATTCTGATTTCATGTTCATTTAAACCTCTGCCTCTCTAAATACCTAGAGTTCAGCTGGGGAGGAAGGGGAGTGCAGGGCTGGAAGAGCTGTCAGAATCCTGCTTTTCCCCTCATTTTTCCAGCTCTCCAAGGATTTCACTCAGTTTGGCGGCCCAGGATGAGGGTGTGAGCGCAGTGTTGGATTTGGGAGTGAAAATCCATGTTTTTTCCTGCCCCCAAAGCCTGAGTCTAAGCAAAGAGTGAGAACGGAGGTGCAGCAGCTCAGAAGGAGTTGATGAAGTTCAGGTAGGCATTCAGAAATCCCAGGGGATCCTCCAGCTGGGGATAGTGGCTGATGTGGTCGTCCAGCACAGACACTGTGGACATGGGAAGCACCTTCCTGGTGGAAAAACAGAGCAAGGCTTAAGCACGGCCAGGATTGTGCCCATTTTTGAGATAAAAAAAGCCTGGAGCAGCTCCATCTGACCCCTTCCAAGTGCTGGATTTCCTTCAGCTTAGTTTGGAGGAGATGACTTCCTCAGGAAACAAATCTTTCCTGAGTGGTTTTAAAATGGATCATGACTGGAAATCCTGATTTCGGTGCCTAAAATGCAGAAGCAGTTTCCAAACTGCTCTGACTGAATCACCTGGCTGTGCAGGTGCCAGTGGGAATTAAAAACAGCCTCCCTGAGGAGGGAATTGAGGGAATAGCCAGGCAAAATATCCCTTGGCATGAAGCCCCAGCTGCACATTCCCACTTCTGTCTTACTTGTAAAGCTGGAGGAACTCTGGGTGTGGATTCACAGGGTCCAGGGGCCCGTAGATGAGATGCACTGCAAGGGAAGCACAGACAGAGCTTTCACATCCATAAATTAACGGATTCATTAATTAGAGCATCCCCAAGGAGACCTGCAGCAGTGTTCCCTCCTCACACAAAGCTTGGGAAGCGTCCAGTGGAGCACTGAACAGCTCTGAATGGGCTTTTGCTGGGCTGTCCTGGGGTCAAGTCCAGCCTCTGACCCCCAAATTTTTCCCTGGTTGCAACTTTTTGGGCCTGAAAAGCTCCTCAGCTTCCCTGGAGAAGCAGCTGTGAACCAGGGAACGTTATCTCTGCTGCAAAACTGGGTTTGAGCTCAGAATAACGAGAGGCTGATGAGTGGGAAGAGCCTGGAAGTGAGGGGGGCAATTCCCAAAAATCCCAAGCAGTGAAGGAATGGATTCCTACTCACATGGGACTGAGGTAGACATCAAAGCCCCGAGCCAGCGCTCTCTGTGCTTCTTCCTCTGGTTTATGTACTGCAAAATACTGAAGGAAGGAAAAGTCCTCGTTACGCAGTGGATGCTGCCCAGCCTGGAATTTGCCCCTGGGGCCGTGGGCACGATGAGATCCAGGTGGGATCTGCATCTCCCGTGGGAACCCAGCACCACACCATCATCCCTGGGCTCAGGGACTCTGTTCTCCCACTGGGGGAAGGGGAGACAAGGAGCTGAACTCACCCACCAGCACAAGAGCCTTCTAAAAGCTACAAACTGGACAAAATGTGTCCTTCCAAAATTGCCAAGCTGAAGATTTGGGATTGGGACTTCTGGGAATGGCCCAGAAGGTTCAAATCCAGAGGCAAATCTCTCCCGGGACAATACTGGGGCGGTCTGCTCAAATACCTGCCACAGATTGAGCTCCAAATTCCCCCAAATCCAAACTCTTGACTTCCAAAGAAAAAAATCCCCATCTCAGATCCAGCTCCAACCTTGCATCATCCCAGAGACTCCCTACTCCATCACCCCCCAGCTCTTTCTTGGACTATAAGGTTGAGCCCAGACTCCAAGAGAAGCAGCTGAAGTTCTGGAGAACCTCAGAGCAGGTATGACATCCAGCTCGTGCCAAGGTACCTGTCCATAACGAGATTCCCGTCGTTATTGCGCACTGCCGTCCACATATCCCAGAATTCCGCCTGGGAGGGCTGCGTGTAGGGCCCAAAAACTGCCCCCAGCCTGGAAAACAAAGGATTTGGGAGAGACACGGCAGCAGCTGTGTCATGGAACCACTCAAAAACCGCTCCAGGGCAAAAAATTCCAGCACTTCCAGTTTCCACAGCAAAACTCCAAGTGCTGAGATGTCCCCCAAATAAGTTGGGATAAATGTTGGATGGCCTGAAAGGTTTTTTTGGGGGAAAAAAAGAGGTTTTTAACACTGCTAGAAATATAAAATCTAGTTGTGCAGGGGCTTTGTTGCCTCTGAAAGGTGAAAATCCAACACTTGTGGAGAGGAGGATTCCCATGTCCAGGGAAAAGTTGTTTGGTTTATTATTAAACCGAAGGGCTTGGCCGGTGTGGAGAGGGAATGGTCCAGATGTCAATCCCACCTCTCCAGGGCCAGGGAATCTGCTCCCTGCCCAACCCCTGATTTATGGAATCATGGCATGGTTTGGGCTGGAAGCCATTCAGGGATCGTTCACTGCCATGGGCAGGGACACCTCCCACTGTGCCAGGCTGCTCCAACCTGGCCTTGGACACTTCCAGGGATCCTGGGGCAGCCACAGCTGCTCTGGGAATTCTATTCCAGGGTCTCCCCACCCTCCCAGCCAGGAATTCTTTCTCATTCCTGCATTTCCCCTTCCCCACTTGGAAGGGGAACCTTATGGATTGTGCCCAGCACCCCCGAGAGCCGACTCACCCTCTGGAGAAGAAGAAGAAGTTCATCAGCCGCAGGAGGAGGGGCGACAGCAACCCCCCGTCCTTGAGGAGCTGGGGAAGGAGGGGAAAAAGGAGGGAGCACAACTCGGCCTCGGACACACGGATAAATCCATGGAGGGCTCTTCCCATGACACCCAGCCCAGACCCTTGAGGTGTCCATGGGATGGGACAGCAGCGCTCCAACAAGGGGTGTTTATTTGGGATTTTGGGATTCAGGATGATTGGAGAGGGGAGCAGCTCACCAAGGGGTGTTTCTTTGGGGTTTTGGGATTCAGTAGGACTGGAGAGGGGAGCAGCTCACCAAGGGGTGTTTATGTGGGATTCAGGATGACTGAAGAGGGGAGTAGCACACCAAGGGGTGTTTCTTTGGGATTTTGGGATTCAGTAGGACTGGAGAGGGGAGCAGCTCACCAAGGGGTGTTTCTTTGGGATTCAGGATGACTGGAGAGGGGAGTAGCTCACCAAGGGGTGTTTCTTTGGGATTTTGGGATTCAGGAGGACTGGAGAGGGGAGCAGCTCACCGAGGGGTGTTTCTTTGGGATTTTGGGATTCAGGAGGACTGGAGAGGGGAGCAGCTCACCTTCTGGATGAAGCGGGGGTAGTTTGTTTCGGGAAAAATCCCTGGAAGGACAGCAAAGAACGGAGCTGTAAGGCTGGAAGTGTTTTGCTCCACATCTCCCAGGCTGTCCCCCTTCATGGTGCCAAGAAAGTGGCCCAGGCAGCCCCAGGATTGAAGCTCCTGGTTAATTACAGCACCTTGATTGCATTCCTTGGGATTTGGGTGATGGAGATGGGAAAACCAATCCCATGGATCCCCATCCCATGGACCCCAATCCCATGGACCCAAATCCTATGGGTTCCTATCCCATGGATCCCCTTCCCATGGATCCCAATCCCATGGGTTCCCATCCCATAGACCCCAATCCCATGGGTTCCCATCCTGTGGATTCCCATCCCAAGGGTTCCTATCCCATGGGTCCAATCCCATGGATTCCCATCCCATGGATACCAACCCCATGGTTTCCCATCCAATGGATTCTCTTCCCATGGGTCCCAATCCCATGGGTTCCCATCCTGTGGATTCCCATGGACCCCAAGGGTTCCAATCCCATGGATACCAATCCCATGGATACCAATCCCATGGGTCCCATCCCATGGATTCCCATCCTATGGACTCCCATCCCATGGATACCAATCCCATAGGTTCCCATCCAATGGATTTTCTTCCCCTGGGTCCCATCCCATGGATACCAATCTTATGGGTTCCCATCCAATGGACTCTTCCCATGGATCCCAATCCCATGGATTCCCATCCCATGGATCCCCATCCCACCCTGGACAAACCTTACCTCCATTGGACAAGCAGAGGCTGTTGATCAGGATGCTTCCAGTTTTGTTGTGCTCATACCTGGGGACAGCAGAGAAGAAGGTGAAACACAACCAAACCTCTCCAGGCTCCGAGAAACGGCCCCGCAGGAGCTTCCGAGTGTGTCGGATCATCTCCATTTCCTTCGGGAACTGGACGGGTGGAAGCCTTGGATGTGCCCTGAGGCACCTCAGGCACAAGGAAAAGGGAATTCTGCACCACGTCCTTCCACTTATCTGCTGGGGATCATCTTGGTGGAGACAGGAAAGGGCAGGAGGGGTGGCAGGGACCTGTGGAGCAGCTCCTGGGCCACCGTGTCCCCGTAGTCGTGGGACAGGAGGTTGATCCGCTGGTGCCGGAGCCCGAGGTGTCGCAGCAGCCCCTCCACGATGGTGGCCTGCTCGAAGATGGAGTAGCCATGGGGCCTCTGCAAAAGTGGGAGAGGGGTCCCAGTGAGAGCCTGACCCAGCAGGAGCCCACAGGTTCCAGAGGAAATGCCCCAAGGGAGGAATGTGGAATTATGGAATCTGGAAAGCAGCAGCTTGTGAGCCCCGACTCGGCGGTTGGGATGTCCTGTGATGTCCACAGGGCCATGGGAGCATTGTCTGTGCTCCAGAGGGGTCAAGGTGCGTTTTGGAGTCCCATCAAACCCATCCACCACAAACCTTCCCTATCCCTTCTACTGTTATAATGATTCTTCCCTTTTCCAGAGGTAAACAGGAGGAGAAAAAACCAGTTTTTCTCCTGGATGGCAAATCCAATTTCCTGGGCTGAAAGCAACCATGAAAATCCTCATCCCAGGGTACTCACAGGCTTGTCACTGAATCCAAACCCGAGGAAATCCAGGGCAATCACCCGGTGGAAGCGCTGGGTCAGCCCTTCCCAGATCTGGGAAGAGGAGAAATGCATTGAAAAAGGATCCAGTGGGAGCAGAGGATGGAAACATCTGCAGGGATGAGCAGCCATGGATGGACGTGCTCCTCTCCACCACCCCAGAGAACATTCCAGCTCCAAGAAAACAGCAGCAGGTCACAATTCCCCAGCGAACAGCCACACCATCCCCCCAAAAAAGCCAAGGAATTGTTGTGGCTGTTTTCCTGGACTGTGGGATGCGGAAAGAGCTTGGATGTCACACCGGGAGAGGAACAAGGCGATATCCTGGAGCACGGTGGTACCTCCAGCAGAAATCAGGAATTCTCCTCTGGAGCATGGCCCACCCCTGCTGTGCCGCCTGCCCATCCCCAGGAGCTGAAAATCCTGGGATTTGCTGTCAGGTTCCAGCCCCCTCACCTTGCTCCAGTCGTAGCTGGACGTTGGGAAGCCGTGCAGGAGCACCACGACGTCCGAGCTGCCGACGGCGCCGCTGGAATCTGCGGGGAGAACGGGACACCTCGGAGTCAGCTCTTCCCAAAATTCCTCCCTTCTAGGACGGGAATTGAGTCCAGCCCACTGGGAATCCACCTCTCCCTCTGCTCCTCAAAACCAAGGTTTTGATAGCTTTGAGTGCCACCACAGCTTCCCTTCGGAAACCTCGCCGGCCAACCCAGGGACTGATTTCAAATCTATGGATTTTAAATCAATGGGTTTTAAATCAATTGATAAAGGGATTTAATTAGCCCAAATTAACTCCAGCAGCCTCTGTGCTGCTGCAAAAAGGGTTCCCAGTGTCTTTTCCATGTTGGCATCCATTGGAGGATCTTGGGATCCTTCCCACCAAGGGACAAGAACCAGCTTTCCCCAGTGAAATGTTCTGAGCCATCCCTGGCGGATCCAGGACGGCAAAAACTGGGAGGGATTTGTCACCACCTGGCCCAGGTTTAGGAGCGTCCCCATGGCCACCGAGGTTTGGGTGACTCTGTCACCTCTGTAGAAGACGTTCAGGTCCTTGTAGGTGAAGAAGCTGCCTGAGGATTTCCAGGAGCGGAGCGCGGGGGAAAGCTGGGGGGGTGGGATGTGCAGGTAGACGGCGAGGAGGGGCACGCCCAGCAGCCCCACCTGCAGCCACCACTCCTTCATCCTGCGGGACACAGCCGGGACAGCGGCGTCACCCCGCAGCTCCGCACTCCCACTGAGCTCCCCAGTCCCCAGAAACCACCCCCGTGGCCCCAAAACCGCCCCATTCCCAGAACCCACCCCCGTGGCCCCAAAACTCCCCCATTCCTATAACCGCTTTCCATGGCCCCACAACTTCTCCATTCCCAGAACCTGCATGTCCCCAAAACTCCCCCATTCCCAAAATCTCCAGGTCCCCAAACCCTCCCATTCCCAGAACCCCTTTCCATGTCCCCAAAACTCCCCCATTCCCAGAACCTGCATGTCCCCAAAACTCCTCCATTCCTATAACCCCTTTCCATGGCCCCAAAACTCCTCTATTCCCAGAACCCCTTTCCGTGGCCCTAAATCCCCTCATTCCCAGAACCTGCATGTTCCTAAAACTCCCCCATTCCCAGAACCCACCTCCACATCCCCAAAACTCCCCCATTCCCAAAATCTCCAGGTCCCCAAACTCTCCCGTTCCCAGAACCCCTTTCCATGGCCCAAAAACGCCCCCTTTCCCAGAACCTGCATGTCCCCAAATCTGCCTCATTCCCAGAACCTCCAGGTCCCCAAACTCCCCCGTTCCCAGAACCTGCATGTCCCCAGGGTGGCAGATCCAGCAGATGTTTGGGGTCTGAGAGGGAAGGCTGATCTCATTGGGGGTCTCAGGGGATTTGAGGTGTAACAATGGGGACATTTGGGGTTTGAGGTGTAACAAGGACCCACTTTGGGGTCTGAGGGAGACTGTGGGGCCATTTGGGGTTTCAGGGGCTCCGTGGGGTCATTGGGAGGCTGTGGAACCGTAAAGGATGTGAAGGGGGGTTGTGGAGTCATGGGGTTCTGAGAAGGGACGTGACCCCACTAAGAGGCCACGGGGGGCCATGGGGTCATTCGGGGGGCTTGAGGGGCCATGGGGTCACTGGGGGGGCTTTAGGGGCCATGGGGTCATTAGGGGGCTTCAGTGGGGCCATGGGCTAATTGGGGGGGCTTCAATGAGGCCATGGGGTCATTGGGGGGGGCTTCACTAGGGCCATGGGCTCATTAGGGGTGCTTGAGGGGCTATGGGCTCATTAGGGGGGCATTCAATGGGGCCATGGGGTCACTGGGGGGGTCTGAGGGGCCATGGGGTCACTGGGGGGGCTTCAGTGGGGCCATGGGGTCATTGGGGGGGGCTTCAGTGGGGCCATGGGGTCATTGGGGGGGTCTGAGGAGTCACTGCGGGGGGGGGGATCAGGAGCTTATTGGGGTCTGGGGGATCGTGACCCCAGCGGCGTTCAGGGAGTCAATGGCAGCCAAAGGGAGGGGACACGCCCACCGGAGGGGACACGCCCACAGGAGGGGACACACCCACTGGAGGACACGCCCATCTATGGGACACACCCACCAAAGCCCCGCCCGGGCGCCACACCCCAATCAGACCCCGCCCACAACCCGAGCCCGCGACCCCCACCCCCCCTCCCCTCAGGCCACGCCCCCTCCCTGAGCGCGGGGCGGGCGGGGCGGAGCCTCCGCGCGCGCTCCCGGCGGGGCGGGGCGTGGCCGCGGCCGCGCGCGCGCCGCTCTCACCTGCGCTCAGGCGCTGCCGCGGGCGCGCGCCGCCATCGCGCTCTCCCGGCGGGGCGGGGCGGGGCCGGGGGAGGCGTGGCCAGCGCCCCGCGCATGCGCATCCTCTCCCCTTCCCGCTCCCCGCCCGCCGCGTCCCTCCCGTTGCCGGGCGACGCGCGCGCTCCCCGCCGCGCGGCCTCTGATTGGCTGCGGGCGCGGCGGGCGGCCAATGGCGGCGGGCGTAGTTGGGGGGTGGGCGGGAGGCGGGAGCGCGGCCGCGCGTGAGGGACGGGCGGAGCGGGCGAGCGGCCGTGAGGGGAGATGTCGGCTCGGGGCGGGTTCGGCGACCCCCAGGTGCAGTGAGGGGCCTTCCCTTCTCAACACCTTCCGGGCGGCGAGGGGAAACACGGGGCAGGGCCGGGGGGATGGCTCGGGCAGCCCCCGGAGCCGGGAGAGCTCCGCGCTGGCAGAAAACGGCAGAAATTCTCCTTTCGAGCCTTTAAATCTGCGGGGTTTTCACCCAGATGGGCATTCAGGAATTCCTCCCTCGTTTTTCTGTCTCGTAAACCCCTTCAAATCGCTCCTTTTTCTGGGTTTTTTTAAAAAAATAATTTTATTTTTTTAATTTTGGCTTCTCGTCTTTTCCGTTTTGAAACAGCTTCTAAGCCGGCGCATCCCCTCGAATCCCAAGTATCAACATATAAAAACTCGTCTGGATACTGGTAAGTGAAATTGCTGTGGGGTAAAACCACCCAAAATTGGTGTAGGATGACAGAAAAATATAATTAATGTCTTAATTACCTGTGCCCGGAGCTAATTCACCCCAACCCTGCAGAATCCTTATTGTAATTATGGTTTGTCTCACCAACTGTTATAAAAATTATAGGAATTTCCTATTTACCATTATAAAAATTAGACAAATCTCCTATTCACAATTTTCCTTCAAAGCTGAAATTAAAACAAGCACGAATTATACAGACTTAGGTGTATTTATATATTTTTATCTGTATTTATCTTCACACACCACCGTGCACCCCCCTGAAAATCGAGATTAAATGCTCTGTGTGTAGATGACCACATGTTTGAAGCCTTTATTGTCTTAAAACTTGTTCTTTTTTTTTTTTTCCTTTTTTATAGAACAATTTGAGGGTTTTAACTGCCTCAGGCTCTGTTGTGGTGGTTCCTATAGAAATTATTGGTCCTGGAATTTCTGTCCATGGACTTTTCCTGTGTCTTATCAAGGGTGTGAGCCAAGATCATTATTTGGGGTGTCTTTGAGGGTTTTTTTTTTGTTGTTAAAGCAGCTGAATTTTATCCAGTAGCATTATCTTGTAGCATCCTCACCAAAATGTTGGGAAAGGAACAGCAAATCCTCAGATTTTTCTGTTTAATTCTGTTTTCCTTGAGAGAAAAGAGGAAAATTGTGGCGTTTTTGTACCTTTTATTGCCACTGGGAAGGAGGATCTACAACAAACCGGAGCTGTTTCCTTCAAAGCAATTGAAATTGAAGCCTCAATGGGCCTGAAGAATACCTCTAATAAATAAGTCATTGTACTAAATTGATATTTTGCTGTTGTTACAGGAAATAGTTTGTCGAAATACATGGAAAAATTGGAAGAGATCAAAAGAAGTGAGTACCTGGGGAGGAGCGGGATGGGTTAAAAATGGGTTGGTTCAAAACTCAAAGAGCAGGAGATGAATTCCAGGAGGTTTTCCTTGGAAATCTCCACAGATTTAATTTAAAAATCCAAGCAGGAATCTTCCAGATCCTTCTGTGCTGTTGGATTTTGTTATTGGAAGCTCTCTGAGCTAAGAAACCCAGGCTAGACTGATCTGGGAAGATTTATGGATCATTTCTGGGACTTTTATTTCACTTTTAGGTCACAACTCGAGCTCTTTTACCTTTATGTCACTTAAATTCCTATCAAAATGCTCCAAGACAGGAAAAAACCAAGCTCATTCCTTGTGTTTCCATTGATTTCACCAGCACTAAATGTGGGTATTTTGAAGGCTTTAGGTTGTTCAGACTAATGAAGGCCTAAATTATTTTTATTTCTCTACTTTCCCACCAAAACCCAGGCGTTCCAAAGAATTCTTCCCAATAAAACCAGCAATTTATGACTTTATTCCCAGATTATTCTCACATAAAGAGCCAGGAAAGCTCTTCAACCTCAAAGCTGCATTTGTGGAGGTGAACAAAACCCTGAACTGAGCCGAAAGCTCCATCAATTGGGATTTGAAACGTCCAGGTTCAGTTCTCAGCCCCGCTTTCTGAGGGAGCTCACGGGAATTTATCCGTGCCAAAGCAGGCTTTTGTTTGCGCTCTGTTTGTTGGGTTGGGTTGGTTTTTTCCCAAACACTGCAGGTCTTTGGGGGGGGGGAAAAAATCAAAAGAGGAATGACCTCGAGCTCTGCAGAATGCTCTGTTGACTGAGATCTCAGTGCTGGACACCGCCTTGCTTTTTATTTCTGTTGAAAATCTTGTTTTTCCCTGGCTTCCCAATCTCACCGCCGATCTGTTCCATGCGGTTCTTTTATCCCCTCCTCTCTTTTTTTTTTTGGGGGGGGCCAGCGAGGAGCTTTCTCATGCTCTGCGGGCTGAATGGCCGCGTTGTGTTCGCGGGGAGCGGAGGAAGTTCTCCCCCTTGGTTTCTCAGGGATAGATGACACCCTTTGGATGCAGATTTAAATCCCCGGCACAGGCACCTCTCTGTCCCTTATGTAACCTGAGAGATTTCAATCCGCGCCATCAAAAATTAAAGAGCTGCACCCACCACCATCCACCCCCGAGGACACGCACGGGTCTCTTCCTCCTCTCTGCTCGTTTCCCTCCTCTCCCAAGCCCCGAGGAGCCCGTCCTCGGAAAACAGAATCGTTCCCAGCGGAACCATGGCAGAAAATTCCAACGGATCCGCCAGGACCGGACCGGGTACGTGGGGGTGCTTTTGGAGCTGGGAGCAGCACTCCGAGCTCTCTGGGAAGGCGTTTTGGGCGGAGGCAAAGGCAGAGAGGCTTTTTTTGGGGTGAAAAGTCCTCGTTTAAGGTGGGAAGGAGCCATCCGGGAGCTGCAGTGGTTCTGCCTCGTTTGTATCCATCCAGCACTTCCCAAGCTCTGCTGCTTTAATTGTCCTTCGAAATGAAGTTTATTTGCCCTGACACATAGGCTCTCTTTTGGCCTTTGCTGGGCAGTTTTAATCCTTGAGCAGGTGAAAGGAGAAATCATTACAGGAGATAATTGTTGCCGGGGGTTTTTGGACTTCCAGGAAGATTTAACAACCCCAGTTGAGGTTTGAAACCAGGTGGTTTTGCAAGAACCACGAGGGTCATTTCCCAGCTAATTGACATCCTGAAATTCAGTTTCTGCACCTCCTCATCCTCCAGTCCACTTCCTGCACCTCCTGTGCTTCAGCCCCGTGGTTTGGATGTGCTGGGGATATTTTGGAAGGGCTCCTTTTTTCCTAGGACAGCTTAGGAGGAGCAGAGAGGTGCTTGTTTTGCAAAAATCCAAATGATTTGGGGTAGGGTGTTGAATTTGGGAGCTCTGAATTCAGTGTTGGGAAAGGATCTCAGCCTCCAGCACCCTAAACATAACTCTGAACACAACTCAGCTGTTTTTGCAAAAAATCCAAATGATTTGGGGTAGGGTGTTGAATTTGGGAACTCTGAATTCAGTGTTGGGAAAGGATCTCAGCCTCCAGCATCCTAAACATAACTCTGAACACAACTCAGTTGTTTTTGCAAAAATCAAAATTATTTTGGGTAGAGTGTTGAATTTGGGAGCTCTGAATTCAGTGTTGGGAAAGGATCTCAGCCTCCAGCGTTCTAAACACAACTCAGCTGTTTTTGCAAAAATCCAAATGATTTTGGGGTAGGGTGTTGAATTTGGGAATTCCAAATTCAGTGTTGGGAAAGGATCTCAGCCTCCAGCATTCCCGTGGCTCTCCAAACCCAACTGGAGAATTTCCACTAGCAAATCCCACAGGAATTTTCTGCTGTGGTGGCTGCAGGAATGTGCAGGGGAGCCCTTCCCCCTTCTCATCTCCCCTGAGCCGATGGAGCTTTCGGCAGATGGTTTTAGAGGATTTAGGATCGTGGACCTGAGTGGATTTGCCAAAGATCCTGAGCTCCATTGTTATCCCTAGGAGCCGAGCAGCTGGAGAGGGAGCAGCTCCTTCCCTGCCCTGCCTTTCCCGAGGGACAAAGCTGCCATTGCTTCCCAGGACGGGTTATTCCTTATCAAGATGTTCCTACTGATCCCCACCCTGGCTTCTCTTTCCTCCTCCTCCACCTTTGGTTTCGCTCCAGGAGGTTTTTCCCTTCCTCTGCAGGATCTGGATGGGATCAGGCTCCCACCTTGGCTCTGGGAATCTCTGCTCTGGGTCTTTGCCAGCAGCCCTGCTCAGTTTTCTTCCTCCCTAAGCTGTGTCTTCAGGATTAAGATTCAATTAGGCCAGTTTCTTGTATTAATTACCCATTAAGACTCAATTAGTCCAGTTTCTTGTGTCAGTTATCCGTTCCTGGAGAGATCCGTGTCAGCAAATGGAGGAAATCAGAATTTAATTGCCAGATAAAGTACCAAATCTTGGATTTTTTTGCATTGTTAAGATAAAACCTGCGTGTTTAGGTTGGTATTTGCAAAGACACGGTGCCCCATGCTCTGATGCTGCTGTAATTTACACAAATTAAAGATTAAGGTAAAGGAATCTTTTGGTTTCAGGAGCTTTGTGACTCCAGTGGGCTCTAAAGAGCAGCAGGGAAAGGGGGAATTCCTGAACTGCCTCCTGCCCCAGCACCATGGGAAACATAAATTCATATTTCAGTCTAAAACAACTAAATCTGCCTCTTCCTCTTCATCATATCTGCACAATAGCTCTCTTTATAGCTGGTATTAATTAAAATCTCTCTTTATGTCTGCGATTAATTAAACCCGCTCTTTATAACTGGTATTAATTAAACCCTTTCTTTATAACTGGCATTTCACAAAGTCTCCAGGATTGCTGCTCTCATGCTGCAGCACAAACCTGCCCTGAATTCCTGCCTGGCTGCAGAAGAGTCTCAGAACAAAGCTGGGATTAAGCCGTGACCTGGTGTCTAAAAAAACTGGGAATGGGCTGGAAATTTACCTTTGTTTTGTTTTTGTAGATTACAGGTATAAAAAGGATGAGCTGTTTAAAAGGCTGAAGGTGACAACTTTTGCTCAGTTGGTATGTACAGATCCCTCTCTGGCCTCCAAAATCTTTTAGGAGCAGCATTTTTCCTTGGAATAAAAATTCCTCTGTAATTATTTAGCTTTAGTTGTAATTATTCTGTCTTGGCTTCTTCCTGCCTTTAATAAAAACAAATAATTCATTTCCACGGTGGCTAAATGCCTTTAATTACAAAGTAAAGTTTGTGGGGACTCCATCTTTGAAATTAATTCCTTATTTGATTTGTCCATTAACTTAAAAGGATCTTCAAGCATCTTGCAAAAGAAAAAGGCTGTGTAAAACAGCAGCTAAACCTGAGTTTAGTGTCTGCAGCCCTCCCTGAGCCCGGGTTTAACTGCAGAAGGTGGGCAGCTGGGACTTCAAAGCTTTCTGTGCATTATTTTATTAAAAGCAGTGAATCATCATATTAAAAAAATGAAAAATTGATCAGGAAATAAAGAGCTGGGGAGTACTGGTTCCAGAAAACTGCTTCAAATTAGGAAAAAAAACCAAATTATCTTCCCAGGAGAGAAGGAAAGGGGAGGTTTAACTCTGAGATGTGAGGAGTGGGATCCTGCAGACTCAGAATTGTTTTCCCTGAGCTGCTCCCTGCTGTGTTTCCCTGCCGTGGGTGTGGGGATCAGTGTCTGCTTGTTTTTGTGCCCTGCAGGTTCTCCAGGTCGCCTCTCTGTCCAATGAAACCCTAGAAGTGACAAACGAGGAGCTGCACAAGCTGCAAGGTGACAGCACTGACAGCGGGGACAAAGGGGGAGAGCTGGGGCTGAAGTGGCAGAGCTGGCACTGTGGCAGAGCTTAATCAGGAGGAAAAATGGAAAAATAAAACTTCACCTGTGGCCTGGGAACAGAAACACTCCTAAAAAAAAGAAGGATTTGCAAGTAGGAAAGGCCTGGTGCTGGCAGTAACATAACCCACATCAAAAATTCTGTTTTATGGACTCCTTCAAATGAGAGCTCAAGCCCTAAAAAAATCTGTTGGCTCTTTATTATTTTAAATAAGGAGGCTCTGGGTAAATTCTCCTGCTTAAGAGGATGAAGATAAAGCTGTCACACTTTTCTTTCCAGGAATAGAAACTGCCCTTAAAACCTGCTTGTTTACCTCGTGCAGCTCCTTAGCTCCTCGTGCCCTCTTCTCTCCCCAGATGCTGGTGCTGCAGGTGACGATGGCTCGGGGACAAACGGGAAAGGGAGCCCTGAGGGGACACCCAGCCCTGTCCTGTTCCTGAACAACTCGGGAGCCGGGGAATCCCTTCGCTCCACGCTGCAGAGGTGCCTCACATCAACACCATCTTCTTCCTGTCCTAGCTGGTGATCGTTTGAGCCCAGCTGCTGCTGTTAAATTGCTGCCAAGGGGTTTTATCCTGTATTTGATGTTAGAGCCTGGGTTTGTAGGTGAGAGGGAGGGGGTTGGTAGGATTTCCTGTTGGAATGCGTTTGGATTAAACAGCATCCCAACGTTGTTGTCACCTGATGGTGGTCTGACGAGGAGATGTGTTTGTGGGATTCCACCCAGGCCCCCACGTTCCAGAATTCTGGGGATGACACAGTGCTCTGGTCATCTCAGTCACGTGTGTTGCTGTTGGTGATAGTTTTGTATGGATATGGAGGGACAGGACACAGGGAATGGCTTCAGAGTGACTGACACAGGGATATTGGGAAGGGATTCCTGTCTGGGAGAGTGGGCAGGGGCTGGAATAGAATTCCAGTGAAGCTGGAGCTGCCCCTGGATCCCTGGAAGTGTCCAAGGCTGGGCTGATCAGGGCTTGGAGCACTCTGGGACAGTGGGAGGTGTCCCTGGGGTGGAATGAGATCCTTAAGGTCCCTTCCCTCCCCCACCATTCTGGGACTGAGAATCATTCCGACCCCACCATGATCACAAGATGGTGCTGGAAGAGGAAGCTTTATCCCAGCTCTTCCCCAGCCTTGGAGGTGGTGGAGAGACACAAAAGCGCTCCTCAAGCTGCCGTTCCCTTTGCAGTGTGATCAGTGGGGTCGGGGAGCTGGACGTGGAGAAGGATTCTCCGAAGAAGGAGGACAGCCAGGCCAAGGAGAGGCCTTATCCCGACTGCCCGTTCCTGCTGCTGGACGTGCGCGACCGCGACGCCTACGAGCAGTGCCACATCGTGGGAGGTGAGCAGCCACGTCCCACGGGCCCCTGGGCCACATCCCTGCTGGAGTTTGTCCCCCAGCTGGGACATCTCTGGGTGTTCCCAGTGTTTATCCAGCACATCCCTCACTGCTGGGAGGGGATGAGGGGCCTGAGCTGATGCGGATCCCATACTCGGCGTGTTCTCAGGGCTGTTGTATCCCAGGCTGTTGGTGTTCAGCCTCTGGATGATTTTCCCTCTTTTTGTTTTCCTCCCTTCTGCAGCCTATTCCTACCCCATTGCAACGTTGTCTAGAACCATGAATCCCTACACAAATAATATTCTGGAATATGTATCCTTTACGTGGGAACATGGGGTGATGTTGGTGGGGGCTCCCAAAATCAATCCCTGTACTCGGCGCTGGTGAGGCCACACCTCGAGTGCTGTGCCCAGCTCTGGCCCCTCAGTTCAGCAGGGACGTGGAGAGGCTCGAGCGTGTCCACAGGAGAGCAGCGAGGCTGGAGAGGGGCTGGGAACACGAGCCGTGTGAGGAACGGCTGAGGGAGCTGGGGGTGCTCAGCCTGGAGAAAAGGAGACTCAGGGGTGACCTTGTCACTCTCTGCAGCTCCTGAAGGGGGGCTGTGCTCAGCTGGGGTCGCTCTCTTTCTCCGGGCAACCACAGACAGAACGAGAGGACGCGGTCTCCAGCTGTGCCAAGGGAGACCCAGGCTGGAATTGAGGAGGAAGTTTTTCACAGAAAGAGTGGTCAAACACTGGAATCATCTGCCCGGGGAGTCACCATCCCTGGATGTGTTTAAAAAAAGCCTGGATGTGGCACTGGGTGCCATGATCTCGTTGAGGTGTTTGAACATGGGTTGGACTCGATGATCTTAAAGGTCTCTTCCAACCTAGAAATTAGGGATCTCAAAAAACGTGGGACAGGAGGTGCAGCTCCACTGCCCCCATCAGATGCTGGATTCTGCTTCCTCAAGATTGCTCTTGACTCCAGTGGGAGCTGCCTGGATTTGGCATCTCCCAGGATTTTGGCTGCTGGAAGGCCAAGCCAGACTTGGGCGCTGCTCTCCTGCTGCTGCTCCAGGGATGCATCCATCAAATCCTTTGGCTTCCTGTCAGCACCTTGATGGGATTGGGGACAGACAGAGGATTATTCAGTGGGATTAGGCTGATCATTCCCAGGCTGTTGATTCTGAGGGGAGGTTGTAAACAAAGGGGCTGTTGCCATTCCCAGTCTTCAAGCCATGCTGGATCCAGTGGGAATTAGCTGTGTCTGGCAAGCCTCAGCCACTGAGAATTCTGCAGGGAGAACATTCCTGCTTGGAAGCCAAGTTTGGAGTCTTTCCCTCCACATCCCACTTGTCTCTTTTTCTTAAAATATTTCAGTATCCCTTGAGTTCAACAGTGACTCCTTAACAATTCCCATGGCAGAAAAACGCCCATGGCAAAATCATCATCGTGTACGACAACGACGAGCGCTTGGCGAGCCAGGCGGCCACCACCATGTGTGAGAGGGGCTTCGAGAACCTCTTCATGTTGTCTGGAGGTAGGTGGGGCTGGGAGAGCTCCCCCAGACCTCCTGGGGAAAGGGAGAGTGGGGAGCAACCTGTGGGAGCTGGAGATGGGAAAGATCTGGCTTGGGAATCACAGGACGGTTTGAGTTGGGAGGAAACTGAAGGATCATCCAGTCCTGTCCCTATGGGCAGGGCCACCTGCCAGTGTCCCAGGCTGCTCCAGCCCCAGTGTCCAGCCTGGCCTGGGGCACTGCCAGGGATGCAGGGGCAGCCCCAGCTGCTCTGGCAATTCCAGCCAGCCAGGAATTCCTCATTGCCAAGATCCCATCCATGGCTGCCCTCTGGCACTGGCAGCCATTCCCTGGGTGCTGTCCCTGCAGGCCTTGTCCCCAGTCCCTCTGCAGCGACCCTGGAGCCCCTGCAGGCCCTGCCAGGGGCTCGGAGCTCTCCCTGGAGCCTTCCCTTCTCCAGGAGAACATTCCCAGCTCTGGGAGCAGCTCCAGGCCCTCCTCTGGACTCTGTCCAGCTGCTCCACATCCTCCCGCCATTGTCCCCAGGGTTGGACTCCGCGTGGGGTCTCACCTGAGCAGGGCACAGGGGCAGAATTCCCCCTTGGGCCACCCACGTTTCTCCATCCAAACTTTGGACCTCCAGCTGCATCAGTCCCTCGTGACTGCTCCCTCCTGACCCATCCAGCTGGGATAACAGCTGCTCTGTGTCCCTGCAGGCCTCAAGGTCCTCGCCCAGAAGATCCCAGAGGGCTTGATCACCGGCACACTGCCCGTGTCCTGCCAGGTGGCAGCTCCCACGGGAACTGCCCGGAGGAGAGCGACCCCCAGGGTGCCACCCACGCCTGCAGAGAACAAGTGGAGGTTTTCTGCCGATGATCTGCAGAAGCTGAGGCATTACCTGGCTGAGGAGCAGATTCCTTCAGATGCTGCCAGTAAGAGTCCAGGGCTGCCTTTTCGGGCTTGCCTCGAAACACAGGGCCAGGCTGATGCCTCAGGTTTGGCTTTTCTATGTTTCACATTCTGTGCTGCTTCAGTGTGTGGCTCTGGGCTTCATATTATGGGATGGTGAGCTCTCTGCACAGAGCAGGGAGACAAAACAATTCCTGCTCCAGCTGGGACCAAGGACAAATGAGCCAAAGCTCAGGCCAGGAGCACAAACAGTGTGGGCTGCAGAGAGACAAACAAGCAGGGTGGGAGTGCCTGGGCTAAAGCTGGAACGGGACAATGACCTGCAAGGTGCAAATGGAGCAGAGCTGAGCCAAGGGAGAGACCCCGGGAGCGCTCGTGCATTTTGGGACCATTTGGGTTCCTCTTGGCTGCAGCCCTGGCTGGGCTCTTGTGCTGCCCAAGGTGGATCCATGGAGGAGATCCTTTCAATAAATCCCCAGTTTATTCTTCAGCTCCATCTAATCTCTGTTCTAGCTCAGCCTTCATAGGGCATTGAGGCAAAGTTTAAAGAATAAAAAGGGATGTATTTAATGAAAGACCTTCAGGTACATTAAGGGCAGATGAAGTTAATTAACCTTTTTTGTGAAGTTTAGTCATGCACTAATGCAGTGCAGGATTTGAAAAATACAAGAACTAAAATTCTAAGGCATCACCAGAACGTGCTTCAACCTACCTGGAATGGTTGGGTGGGAAGGTGCAGGCACACAGTTTGTGGTGATTGGGAGTGGGGCTGCCCCAGCCTCATCCTCAGTGGATACAGGTGAGCAGCACTGCCAGCCATGAGCCATGGGGTGCCCAGGTGTGCTGAGCAACCACACAGGGAGCAGAGGGCACACGGGGCAGGGCATGAACACGAGGGGATAAAAGCCTGGTCTGAAGGACAAGATCAGATGCTGGCAGCCTTCTGAGGTGGCATGATGTTCTTCTGTGTGAGTTGAAGCTTTCTGATCTTGTTTGGTGACACTCCAGGTATGGTGGCTGTCTCAGCTGTGACATGTGCTGTGACACTAAAGCAGGACAGGATTTGAAAAATGTAAAAGCTAAAATTCTAAGGCATCACCAAAATGTGCTTCAACCCCATCACGGAACGCTTGGGTGGGAAGGGACCTTAAACCCCATCCATCCCACCATGGGCAGGGACACCTTCCCCTGTCCCAGGTTGCTCCAAGCCCATCCAACCTGGCTGGACACATCCAGGGACGGGGCAGCCACAACTTGTGGACAGCCAGTTTGTGATCTGGGGTTGTTTTTCCCACAGGCCGCCTTTCCCGGGGTGTTTCAGGCCACGATTCCAAGCTCTCATCCGTCAGGAGCAACCCCAGCCTCCACAGCCCTGCTCGCACGCTGGGATCCCTGAGCAGCCGCTCCCACAGCAGGACCAGCATCCAGAACAGGCCCTGGAAATAAAGGGGTATCCAGGTTTTGGGAATCCTGAGCAGTGCAGCCCGTTTGTGGTTTTAGGAATGGGCAGGGAAAAGCAGCCATGGTGAGAAGTGGCAGCTCGGGTAAGGCTGGGCAGCTGGAATGTTTCCTAGAAGCAGGAATGGCATCTCTTGGGGTGCAGGGCAGGACAGAGGTGATAGAACTGGTTTTGTAGGGGAGGGAGAAAACTGCTAGTAAAGGCTGGCACCAGTAGAAACTGTTCCACAAAGTTTTCAGTCCAGCTGAAGGAATTTGTGTCCGTAACATTTCCGGGCCATGCCTGGAGCCGTGAGGGTGAACAGGCCACAAATCATCTGTGAGCACCAACTTTGGTGGTTTTAGCAGAGATAAAGGCATTCAGCAACTTGCCAAAAGTGAGAGAAGATCCTGGAAGCGTTGGTTTTTGGGTGTTTTTTTAATAAATTATGATAATGAACAGAAGTATTTGTAATAAAGATGTTTTTTATTGCCCAGCTGGTGCTGTGACAGTCGTGCTTGCTCGTGGACACTTTGTGAATAGTTGTGTCTTTCTCAAGGTGAGCTGCAGGAGAATAACTGGAAGGTGGTTTTTTTTTTCCCAATGACTCCTTTGCCAGTGTTTTTTTAGGAGTTTCTTTAAGGTTTAGGGTGGCTGAAGGAAAATTTGCTGCTGCTGCCTCACCAGGGCTCTGGAATCTGGAACTGAACAGGGTGAAGGTTTCCTGGACAGTGAGTAGCACAGTTTGCCTCGAATTGGTGCTTCTGGATAACCTGGGAATCCTCTGATTTTCCTGAGCTGCCTATGGGACACTTTGGAAGTGATTTTGGAAGGAT
Organism: Motacilla alba alba; assembly: GCF_015832195.1. Lineage (NCBI taxonomy): Eukaryota > Metazoa > Chordata > Aves > Passeriformes > Motacillidae > Motacilla > Motacilla alba. The sequence goes on along the minus strand of NC_052031.1, from coordinate 1,088,475 downwards.
TCTGCTCTCCAGTTCTTCCATCTGGCATTGCTGAGCCTGGTCCTGCTTTGGTTATCGTGGTCTTGTGGGGTTTGTGTGTATTTTTGGATTCAGTGGTTTTCCCCCCCTTTTTGAAGCAGACAATCTTCAACACATCCCAAACTCACTGGTGGTTTTGGGATAATTCTGGTGAAAGGACAAAAAGTAGGGGAAATGGCACATAATTTCCTGTTTGGGAGATTAGGACTCGACATCCCTGAGCACATTTATCTTTTATTGTGACTGTGAGTGTGAAACCAGACAGTGCTGATTGCAGGACTGGCAGGTTCAGTCTGACAAGGCCCTGCTGCTGTGGGAGTAGATTTTTCCAGCTCCATGAGCTCTTGGCAGTGTCGCTGCATTGGCTAAAATCCTGATTTTGCTATCCAGCTGTGGGAGACAGATCCAGAATCCCTGGCTGCTCCGTGCTGCATGAAAACCTCCTGGTGAAACTGTTGGCTAAAACTGGCTTGAGTTGTTTGTGATCCCCCAAATCCAAGGAATCAAAGCAAGGACTGGATGTTCTTTCCCACCATCTCGATGGATTTGTGTGGATTTGGACTCTTGGTGTTGTTTGGAGCAGAGTCAAACTCCGTAGAGGCTGAGAGGTTTAATTTAATAAAATGTAAATTACAGCATCTGTTTGGGTGATTTATTTGCAGCTTTGAGAGCTGTAGAGAGCCTGGAAAAGCTGGGAGTGAGCAGGGGCTCAGCTCCCCATTCCCTAGGGATTGCAGCAGGTGAGGGGGGGGTCACACAGTCAGAAAGGTTTGGCTGGGAAAGGGACCTTAAAGCCCATCCAGTTGCAGCTCCTGGACACCTGCCAGTGTCCCAGGCTGCTCCAGCCCCAGTGCCCAGCCTGGCCTGGGGCACTGCAGGGATGCAGGGGCAGCCCCAGCTGCTCTGGCAATTCCAGCCCAGGCAGGAATTCCTCCTGGCCAAGATCCCATCCATGGCTGCCCTCTGGCACTGGCAGCCATTCCCTGTGTGCTGTCCCTGCAGGCCTTGTCCCCAGTCCCTCTGCAGCTCTCCTGGAGCCCCAATAAATCCTGCTGACCTCATGTCCAGAGCCCCATTCCCTTTCCATCCTCTGCCAGATCAAAGGGAAAACCACCACCTTCCTTCCTTTTTGTTCCTGCTCTTTTCATGCCCTTTCAATCAATTCCTTTTCCAGGCCACTGACCCAGCACACCCTGTTTGTGCTGGAACCAACTCCAACTCCAAAAAGGCTTTTCCACCCAATTTGGGAAAACGGGAAAACAACCACAAGCTTTTCTCATCCTTCTTCCCATTTATTTATTTATTCATTGCCTTCTTCCCTCTCTCCAGCTGCTCCAGCTCTGATCCCAGCTCAGTACATGTTGTCCCGGGCGTGCTCCATGATGACCTTCAGTGCCAGCCAGGTCTCCTCGGCGGTGGGAACGATCTGTTTGGCGGGCAGCAGGAATCCATAACGCCCCGTGTCCCGCAGCTCGAAGGTGAAGGAATATTTAATCCCCTGGTTGTAGGTCCAGTCGACGGTCGAGCCGCTCGCTCTGTCTGAGGGAGTTAAAAATGGGGAGGACTCAGAGCCTCCATTGCTTCGTAGAGGAATCTCATGGGATATTTGGCCGGTGTGAGGGATGGCTTTGGGATTCGGGGGTTTTGGGGCTGTCCCAGCACTTACAGATGGTGGTGATGATGCTGCCGTACTTGTACTTGGTGCCGTACAGGGAGGACAGAGCTGCCACAGCCTTGGCAGAAAGCTCGTGCTGGGAATACAGGGAAAGGGGAAAGATGAACCAAAGAAAAGAAGAACCTATGGGACACAGCTTTTTTCTGGGTGCAACAAAGCTCCTCCCAGCTTCCCAAGGGATGCAGGACGGAGGTGGCTCCTCCTTGGAGCAGCAGAAGAGCTCCACCCCATCCCAGCCCCTCGAAGCACGTGGCCTCACCAGTTCCTGGTCGTCTGGCGCCGGGGTCTCGGTGTAGCCGTAGGGATAGAGCAGGAGCTGGGAATAGCTGTGGATGGAGATGAAAGCCTTGATGTTGCCATGGCTCTTCACAAAGTCCACAATGGATTTCACCTCGGGCTCCGAGTTGGGGTAGGGTCCGTGGTACGTCTCCGTGCAGGAGTTTCCGCTGGCTCCGGCATCTGCGGAGGAGAATGGTGAGAACACAGTGGGAGTTTGAGAACTTCCAAGCCCAAGAGGTTTTCCCACCCCTCAGCTCCTTGATGGTGATCAAGGGATGCTCTTGGGGCTCCTCCTAGACATTTGTATGGTGACTTTCATTTGTCACTGGGGGACATCAAAGCCCTGGTGGAGCCCAAACCCTTGGCTCTGCCATGGAGAGCAAATCCCACCTCTTCCCCAGGGGACATCAATGGATCTTTGAGCCAGAAACAGCTTTGGAGCCTCCATCTGGAGAGTGGAAACGCTCCACAGGGGCACGGGGACAGCTCTGACCTCCAAAGCCTGCATCCCAGTTGCGGTTGGGGTCCACTCCGACACAGATGGCACCCGGGTGCTTGGACCTGGTCTTGCGCCACAAGCGGTTCTGGAAGGGCAGAGCCACCTCAGCTGCTGCCCAGGGCTGGAGCTCCACAGCCCGTGGTGGTCCCCTTCCCATCCCATGGAAATGTGGTGAGGAGGCTTTGCCCTCTCAGGGATATGCAACCCCTCAAATCCTGCTCCCCAGCCCCATCCAGAGCTGCGGTAGGAACCAGGGAGAGGAGATCCGGGGCCGTACCTTGCTGTGGGTGTAGGCAAAGCCGTCTGGGTTGGTGACAATCTCCAGGAAGATGTCCATTGTCTCCAGGATGGAGGCCACACCTTCATTATTCGCATGATCCTGGACAATCTAGAGAGGATGGAGGTTCAGAGCTCCCTGTTCTCCCTGTGGGATCACCCACCTGGATCCCACAGCTCCTGAGGACCGGGTGGCCCTTTGGGGATGTGTCAGTACCTTCTTGGCAAACCAGATGCCGCTGGCCTGTGTCACCCACTCGCGGGAGTGGATCCCGGTGTCGATCCAGATGGCCGGGCGGTTCGTGCCCCCTGTGCTGAACTGGGAGGGCAGAGAGGAGGGGTTGGCTTTGTCCCTGTCACCACTTTCCCCTCTGGATCACGATCCCCAAATCCTCACCTTGAGCACGTAGAGGGGACGGTTCTCGGTCGAGCGGCCGATCTCCAGCTTGGTCACCAGGTTGGGGTTCTCGGCCACCAGCATGTCCATGAAATTGTAGATCTGGGAACGAGAGAGGTGGGGGTCACTCCCAGCTCACCCCCTGCCCAAGAGCAAACTTCTTCCCCCAAAATGCCCCAAATCTTGTGCTTTCCCACCTCATCTATGGTGTGGTAGGCCTCGTAGTTGAAGGTGTTGGTGTCGAGCGACCGCTGGCGGCTGCTGCGGAGCATCTCCGTCTGCTCTTCATCCAGCAGGGCCTGTGGGACACGGGGTGGGATGAGCCCCATTCCCACCGATGGGATCCCACCTCTCCCTCACCTCCCCTGCGGCACCGCTGACCTGCACATCCTCGATCATGATGGAATAGGAGACCCCACTGGCCTCCAGGTGGGCTTTGACCGCCTGCAGGCTGCGGAAGGGCACGCGGATGTCCACGGGAAGTCCGAGCCCGCGGGGAGCCAGCCAGAAATCCAGCTGGATGGGGAAAAATGGAGATAAGGGGTGAGATCCTGTCTCAGGATGCACCCCCAGCACCAGCCTCTCTTGCTTCTCACCGCTCGGTTCCCATAATCCCACATCCAACCCCGTCCTTGCTGTGCTTGGGGGGTGTAACACGAGGGCCATTGGCTGGGGGGTGTCCCCAGAATCCACCTCCACACCCAGTACCTGCAGATGCTCCAGCTCCTGCAGCTCCTGCACCTTCTGCAGCTCCTCATTGCTCTGGGGAACGACGCGCAGCACCTGGTGCCTGTGGGGTCAGGGGGTGCTGGGGGCTGTGGGACAAGCTCCGGCCCCATTAGTCCGACCTAACCCCACCCATCCATCCCCCCCTGTTCCGGGGATTTCCCTGAGCCTTTTCCCTGTGCTCCCTCAGGGCTGAACCAGCTCCTTCTGCCCCACCAGCATGGTGCCACCATCCCCATCCTGGACCCCCTACCCAAAGAAGGTCTCGGTGCAGGTGGCCACTGCCACCAGGGCAGCCAGGAGCACGGGGAGCCTCATGGTCAGCAGGGAGAGTGGGTCTCACATCCCAACAGTGCCCTGGGGCCTCTTAAATCCCATGGGATGGTGGCCCCAGCCCGGCCCCTCCAGCTGTCCCTTTTCCCAGGGCCCTGGGAAGGTTCTGGCTGCCACCAGCCAAGGTCAGGCCCTGCTGTCCCCATCCAGGCACTCCCAGTCCAAACCTGTCCCAGGAACCGGCTGGGGCCCTGCTGAGTCAGCTGCCAGCAAGGTGAGACCGGGAGGTGCCAAAATCCCGCAGCCTCCAGCGCTGGCTGAGGGGAGGGACAGGATCAATTTGGGGTGAGAACGCACAAAATGCAGATTTTCGCTTGGGGCTTGGTGAGCTGGATCCCTCAACCACAGCGGTGGGGAAACTGGTTTAAAATTTGGCTGAGGAAAGTGGTTTAAAGCTTGGGCCAGGACAGAGGTCAGAGCAGGTGACAGTTATCCCAGTAGCCAAAAATAAACAGCAAATACCCTGAGGGTACCCCTTGTCCCTCCTTGTAGCCCCCTGGGAAGGGACGATGAAGCAAAGCTGCTCAAAACCCCACAAATTTGGGGTTGCTTACCCAAAAAAACCCCATCTCCTCCCATGCTGGCTGTTGGCTCCAAAGGATGGGGACTTTGAGCCAAAGTCACAAGGGGAAAATCAACACCTGCAGGACTGGGAGTCCTTTTCCACCCTTTTTTTGGAGTTTAGCATGAAAAAAATGAGGGTGCCTGAAACCACTGAATCTCCACGAGGATTTATTGAGAGCAGGGAATGCTGTGAGAGGTGCTGGGGTCAGTAGGGATGCTCCAGGACGTGGACCATGATGTCCAGGAGCGCCGGCCACGTCTCGGTGGCAGTGGGGACGATCTGGGAGCTGGGCAGGAGGAATCCGTAGCGCCCTGAGTCCCTCAGCTCCAAGGTGAAGGAATATTTCACCCCGTTGTCATAGGCCCAGTCGATGGTGGTGCCTCCGGCCATGTCTGCAGGGAGAGGAGGCGGATGGGAGCCCATTCCCGAGGGATTTGCTGCGGGATGAGGGAGGGACACTCACAGATGGTGTTGGCGATGCTGCCGTAGGTGTATTTTGTCCCGAACACGGCGGCCAAGTCGCTCACAGCCTTCTTGGCCAGTTCATTCTGCAAAGGAACCACCAAAAGCGGTGGGATCTGGTGGATCATGGGGCAGGGGCATCTAGAGCCCATCATTCCCCATCCCTTCTGCTGTAGGTTTTCCCAAAAACCCCTAATTTTTGAGGTTGGAGGTCCATCTCACAACCACCCTCCTCCAGGACCCAGGTGCAGGGGTTCAGTATTCAGGTTGCACGTAACCAGAGGAGCAGGGAAACTCCTGGGATGCTCTGCCTGACTTTGCCAGGTGGTCACAGCCCCACGTTTTGGGGCCATCTCACCATTTCCTGATGGTCAGGTGTGGGCGCCCTCCTGTATCCGTAGGGGAAGAGCAGCATCTGGGAGTAGCTGTGGATGGAGATGACGGATTTGACGTTCCCGTGGGCGCGGATGAAATCCACGATGGCTCTCACTTCCCTCTCGGAGTGGGCGTGAGGGCCGTGATAGGTCTCAGAGCAGGGATTGCTGCTGGAGCCAGCACCTGGAGCAGGGGGAGGAGGAGACCCGGAGAGAATCCCTCAGGAAGGGTTTCCATCCCTGCGTTTCTCCACTCTAGCAGAAAGTTTTGATGTTTTGAGGCACAAACAATGCCCGGCGTGGGGACCTGGTGGCCGAGGTCTCACCTCCAAACCCAGCATCCCAATTTCGGTTGGGATCCACTCCGACACAGCGGGATCCAGCATTGATGGACCTGGTCTTGCGCCACAGGCGGTTCTAGGAGCACACGGAGAGGAGACTGGAACAGGGACATGAATCCCAATCCCTGCCCAAGCATCTGCAGGGATCTCCACTCGCCGTCCCACATGGGAGGAACATCCCTCCCCACTCAAAAACCACAGACAGCCGTGGTTGGGGAAGGCGCTGGGACAAGATCCCCCTGTGGTGTCCCCACACTCACGGAGCTGTGGGTGAAGGCAAAGCCGTCGGGGTTGGTGACAATCTCCAGGAAGATGTCCATGCTGTCCAGGATGGCCGTGACAGTGGGGTCCTGCCCATAATCCTTGGCGATCTGTGCATGGAGAGGAGCAGGAGCTGCCCCGGTGCCCCTGGGAGACGAGGGGTGGGACGGATGCAGGGTAAGAATTGGGGTCCCACATCCCAGGTGATCCCAAGGTCACCTTGTTGGCTGTCCAGACCCCGGTGGCTTGGGTGATCCATTCCCGCGCGTGGATGCCGGTGTCCAGCCAGATGGCCGGACGGTTTGATCCCCCGGTGCTGAACTGTGTGGAACCACAGGATCACTGAGATTGGAAAAACCCTCCAGGATCATGGAATCCACCCTGTGCCCTGTCCCCACCTTGTCCCCAGCCCAGAGCCCTGAGTGCCACCTGCAGGAGTTCCTCAGACACCTCCAGGGATGGGAGCTCCAAAGCTCCCTAGGCCAAGGCCTGACCCGCTCTCCATGGGGAAATTCCTGCTGGTGTCCACCCTGAGCTCCCTTGGCACAGCTTCTCATCCCGAGGGGCATTTTTAGGGCCAGGCTGCCCCGGGACCCACCTTCAGCACGTGCAGGGGCCGCTGCTCGTAGCTCTGCCCGATCTGGATCTTGCTGACCAGGCTGGGATGATCCTCCACCAGGACGTCCATCCACTCATAGATCTGCAAGGAGGAGCTGCTGGGTCATGAGGCTCCTCCTGGTTCTCACCTTTTGCTCTTGAGGTTATCCAGCAAGCAGAGCTTCCCTGGGGACCTGGAACTCCCCTGGAGAAGACCTCGTGCTCCCTGGAGAAGTGCTTCCCACACGATGTGGTTGGGGCAGGGAAAGGCACATCACAACATTTTTGGAAAAGTAGAATGAATGGTGAGGGGAAAAGCTCTGAGACCCCCCCAACACCACCACAGCCCCCACCAGCCCCAAACTGGGCTCCAAGCACCCCAAAGTGAAGCTGAAAATGTCTTCCACAGGGTGGGAGATTCCAAGAGTGGCCACGCTGGATGTGGAGGGTTTCCCAGTCTCCCATCTCAGCTAAAAGCTCCACCGAGGAGGAGAAATGTCCCAGGGAGGTCTCACCTATCACCAAGAACTCACCATGACCTTCACCACATGGATGTGACCCCAGCAGGACACAGCCAATGCTCTGCAGGGAAAGGTACCTCGTCTATCGTGTGGTAGGAGGCGAAATCAAACATCCTGGAGCTTCTCTTTACCCTCCTAGACCTCCTCATGCTTTCCTTTTCTTCATCCAATAATTCCTGGTTAGGAGGCAAAAAATCCCCAAGATCAAAAAGAAGGAGGGGGGTTGGATTTTTCTTCTTGATTTCCAACTTTTTGGACTTTCTCTCAGGGGGAGCTCATCCTGCTTCTGTCACAGCCATTACCTGCACGTTCTCAATCATGATGCCGTAGGAAAAATTATGGGAATCCAGGAATTTTTTGACTTCCAGGAGGCTGGGGAAGGGCACCCGCAGGTCCACGGGGTGGCCAAGGCTGTTGGGGTGACGCCAAAAGTCCACCTGGGAAGAAGAAGAAGTTGAACTGGAAGGGAGAACTCGGCCCCATCCTGTGCTGGTGCTCATCCACTGAGCTCCCCGGCACCTCCAGGCGTCTCACAGCAGTTTCCATGAAGGATCTAAAAAGGTTTTTGGACAAATTTTGGGTCTGGATAGGGACCTACAGAAATGTTTCAGCTCAAATTGCTTGAGTAAGAATTTGTGGGATGTTCCCAGTTCGTATGAAACAGGAGCTCTGAGCTCAAGGAGCCCTAGGTTAAATTCACATTTAGATGGTTCTAAATTACACAACTCCAAAATGGGAGGAGAAAGGATGGGATGGCAAAAGAAGGAGGGAGCCCTGGATTGACCAGGGTCTGTGACTGGGGGGGTGCTCAGGAGCCCTCAGAGCTCACCTGCAGCTCCTCCTGCTCGCCCAGCACCCTGAGCAGGGCGATGTGCTCCTCGTTCCTGGCCGTGACACGCAGGACCTGGTCCCTGCAGGGAGGCAGAGAGGTCACAGGGAGGGGACTCTGGGCTGGGGGGAGGCTGGGGAGGGTCCACGCCAGCTCAGAGGGTTGGAAAATGCATCAATTTTTGGTGTTGAGAGAAAAACTTGCAGGTTCAGAGCAGCCATGATGGGAAAAGAGCAAGTGCTGGGAGCCTGAGGTGATCTCCAGCCTTGTTTGATCAGTTCCTAAGATGTTGGGGAATATCTCCCATGGATATGTTCTAAATCTGTGGATGCATTCCCTGGCAGAGGCCCCAGTCCAGCCTGGCTGGGCTTCCCAAGGACAGGCACAGCCCCTGGAGAGGAGGAAATGTTCTGTGGGAGAGAGATTTTCTCATCTCGGATCAATTCTCTACCTCCAACCTCTCCTGTTGGGCAGTGCTTAAAGCTGCTCCCAAATGGCACAAAATTCCTTCACCTCTCCCCTTTTGTACCTTTCATCCTCATAACTCCCATTTATCAGTTTAACACCTCCCCAGGGTGGTAACAATTTCCATTCTGGGCCTGGGGGACACAGGCAGGCATTAACTCCTTGTGATTTCTCCAAAATCAGGGAGCAGCCCTGACATTCCCTGGACAGTCTTGGCACCCCCAGCCTGGAGGAGAGTGATGGGATCCTGGATGGATCCCTCAACCACAGCATCGTGTCCGAGGAGGAAGGAAGGCAGGAAGGAAGGTGGGTCAGTCACATCACAGAATATCCTGAGCTGGAAGGGGCCCACAAGGATCAAATCCAACTCCAGGCTCTGCCCAGACACCCCAACAATCCCACCCTTTCCTTGAGAGCATTGTCCAAACACTCCTGGAGCTCTGGCAGCCTTGGGAATGTGACCATTCCCTGTGGAGCATGGACAGTGCCAGCATCCTCTGGATCAGGAACCTTTCCTGATATCCAACCTAAACCCCCCTGGCACAGCTCCAGCTGTTCCCTGGGTCAGGAGAGCACCAGCTCTGGCTCCATGGTCAGTCCAGCTGGTGGGATGTCCAGCATCCTGGGGGTGCTTTATTATGGATAAGTTTTCCCTAGTCTGAACACAGAATTCCCACTTTCTCTACAAGTTAGTTCTCACTGCCAGTCCATTCATTCAGACCTTTCTGGAAATGGGTTGGGAATTTTGGGAGTTTTGGGTTGTCCTGACCCTCCCACCATGCTCCATGCCCCCCTCTCAGCCTCGTTCCTGCACTGGTGCTGTTCTTATCTGCAGGAGCTGCAACCAGGATGTTCATCCTGGAAAAGTGCTGCCCTCCCTCCACGGGGCCCCTTCTCCAGCCACATCTTGTTCTTTCCCACGGCGTGTTATTCCCAGCAATCCTGGGTTATTCCCAGAAATCTTTGGTTATTCCCAGCAATCCTTGGCTGTTATTCCCAGCAATCCTTGGCTGTTATTCCCAGCAATCCTGGGTTATTCCCAGTAATCCTGGGTTATTCCCAGAAATCTTTGGTTATTCCCAGCAATCCTGGGTTATTCCCAGCAATCCTTGTCTGTTATTCCCAGCAATCCTGGGTTATTCCCAGCAATCCTTGGCTGTTATTCCCAGCAATCCTTGGTTTTTATTCCTGACAATCCTTGGCTGCTCCACAGCCATCATCTTGGAGCCATACACATCATCCCCATATCCTCTGGGATTCCACATCCTGGCAAAACTTGGAGCGATGCCCTCAGGCTTCAGCATTCCCCAATTTCTACCTGCTGCATGCTCCAAACCTCCCTCCAAACCCGGGGTGAAACCAAATCTTTCCTCGTTGGCAGAAAACCCTGTCGGATTTCCCTCCTTCGGGATGGTCGGCCCTGAAGGACCGTGGTGGGGACGAGCCTCTCTCAGCTGGATCCCCATCCCAGCACCCCCTGCCCCAGCAGGACTCACCCCTCAAAGAGCTGCTCGGTGCTGGTGGCCCCCAGGAGGGCGAGGAAGACCAGGAGGGTCTCCATGGTGGGTGGGAGCAGAACGCAGCCCCGAGGATAGGCAGAACCCCCTCGGTGGTCGGGGTCCCTCCCGGAGCTCCTCACCGGGGCCGCATCCGCCGTCCCCGCGGCGTCGGCAGCGACAAACAGAGCAGGCAGGAAGGGCTCCCGCGAGCCCAAATGTTTGCTTTATTTGGCAAAGTCAACACAAGAGCAGCCAAATTAGGGAGGATCTGATAACGTCTTCCTCGGTGAGTGGGTCCTGGATGAGTGTCCCTGCTCCGAGCTGCTGTGGGCACGGGCGGCTCCCAACCCACGGGCGTGGGACGGTGGGGATGGCGTGGTCACAGGAGCCCCAAAACCACAAGGAAACACCTCTTTGTTTCCATGGATTTCTTCATTACACATTGCTATGAGTAAGTCAATCATAATTATGATTAGTAATGCATGTGTAATGACAAGCTACTACAAAGTTACTCGCAGAAAAAGCGAGCGTTTAAACGTAGATTTATTTATGATTAATTAGTTTATGCATACATGTATATGGATATAGATATATAAAATGTAAAATATATGATTCAAATTATTCATCAAACCATTCCCAGGAGTGGGGTCACTCGATGGTGGATGAAATCTCACTCCAAAGCGGACGGAAGTTGTGGAGCTCAGAGGTGCACGAGGACGTTCACCTGGGGTAATGTACAGACAGAGAGGCTCATTTTTGGGTAGAAAATGAATTATTTTTATGTTTTCGGTGTAAGCTGTGGAGCAGCTGTCCCTGACTGGGGCTGTCCCAGGAGGTCAGTTTGTCAGAGGTGTCTTTGTTCCCCAGTTCAAGCAGTGCCTTTGTTCTGCAGGTTACAGCAGGGCCTTTGTTGGGCCTTATCTGCGCTGCCCCTGAGCTCCCACCGCGCTTGTCAGGGATGCTCCGGGTTCCTGGGCTGTGTTCCCAGGCTGGCAGGCACCTCCCAGGGCAGGTTTTTACAGCTGACATCCTCTGACCGTGGTTTTCTCCATTAAATCCAGGGATTCTGGCTGCACCAGGAGCAGGAGGTGCAGTGGGAAGGTGCTGGGGTCTGGTGGGGCTTTGCAGTGCAGAATTGGTGCTGTTGCTCAGGTGGTTCCAGGATCCTCCTCGGAGCAGGATCGTGGGGTGGTTGAGGTGGGAAGGGACCACAGGTGGTCTGTCTCCAATGCCTGGGTGGAGCATGGTCAGCTCTGGGGACCCACCAGGGCCCTCCTCGTTGGATCTTGGAGTCCTCCAGAGATGGAGGCAGCACAGCCCCACTGGCACCAGGTCCTGCTGCTTCTCCTCATGGTGAAAAGCATTTCCTGATGTCCCTCCTGGCTCTCCCTCATTCCAGCTGAGGCTGTTGTCTCTCCCACCACTCTCTGTGGTGAAGAGCTTGGCTGCTTCCTCAATAATCTCCTTCCTTGGGATGGAAAGGTCCCTGTTAGGTCCCCCCACCCCAGACCTGGTTCATCTCCAGCCCATCTCCCTCCTCGCCCCTCAACAGCCCACACCCTCCTGTTCCTCTGGGTGGCACCCACTGCTCTGGCTCCAGACCTCTCTGCAGTCAGGGTTCCAGAGCAGGAGGAGTTCTCCTCACAGCAGGCACTTAGGGAGGAGGGGACAGGGGGCCTCAAGCCCTGGAGGGTTGGAATGAGCTTCCACGCCAGGACCAGGTCACAGTTCCACACTGCCAGCCGAGGCTCCTCAGGCTCTGCAGTTCCAGCTCTGGAGACAAGAGCTCGTCCAGGTCCAAGAGCCAACTGTCCCTGTCCCTGGGATTTACCATCAGTGGTTTTCGGTCACCGGGCAGAGGATGGGATTTTGGAAAGCTGCGTCAGTTTGGGAAGCAGGTGCCTCTGGATAAGGCCGTGAGCAGAGGGGACAGGGACACGAGGGCAGCACTGGCTGCCCCAAGCATGGGTTTGCTTTCCAAAACAGCTGCTTTTAACCCAAACCCAGCCCCTGGGCTACTTTCCTCAGCTGTGCCTTCCCCTTCTCCTGCCAACAGCTCCGTGCCCCGAGTCCGCAGGGTTTTATCGGACGCATCAGCGCTGTTTGCTCTCCTGCCAGCCTCGCGAGGGTGAGTAACTCACCAGCTGCTGGGGGGTCACAAGACACCAAGATAAACCTGTTAGACTCGATAATCACCACAGCAGCAGCAGCCGGAGCTAATCTCTGATCCTTCAGGGCCTCGTGAGCTCTTTGCTCTTAATCCCCAAGAAATTCGCCGGATAAAAATGGAACAAGGGGCTCCCGAGGGACTGGGAGCTGGATCAGGGCAGGTGTTCTCCCATCTCCATCTTCCCTTCAACCACTGGGAAGATGTGGGAGGGAGAAAAGGGGCAGCTAAATATATGGGGGTGTACACTTGAGGACAGTGGTCAGGGGCCTGGCAGGGTCCTGAGGCTCGTTAAGGGAAATTAAACTCCTTTAATTAGTTCCATAGCCTGGATTATGCTGGTTAACACCAGGCCCTCTGCACCTGCCCCTTCAGCCTGGAGAAGGCTCCAGGGAGAGCTCCGAGCCCCTGGCAGGGCCTGCAGGGGCTCCAGGGTCGCTGCAGAGGGACTGGGGACAAGGCCTGCAGGGACAGCACCCAGGGAATGGCTGCCAGTGCCAGAGGGCAGCCATGGATGGGATCTTGGCCATGAGGAATTCCTGGCTGGGCTGGAATTGCCAGAGCAGCTGGGGCTGCCCCTGCATCCCTGCAGTGTCCCAGGCCAGGCTGGAGCAGCCTGGGATGGTGGGATTGGAATGGGATGGGCTTGAGGTCCCTTCCCACCCAAACCATTCCAGGATTCTGGGATCAAGGGGGCTCAGAATCCATCCCGAGGGATTTTGATGGAAGTTGGGGATGGAAAAGGGAAGAGAGACCCTTCCTGGAGTCTTGAGATTCCCAGTAAAACCCCTGGATCCCAAAATTCCTTCCTGGAGCAGAGTCAGGTTGGGGATGGATCCAACCCCAGGCTGGGAGAGCTGGGAATGGAGGGAATTCCCTGGGAAAGGGAGACTGGGGTGGGATTTTGGGAAGGAATTGCCAGAGCAGCTGGGGCTGCCCCTGCATCCCTGCAATGTCCAAGGCCAGGCTGGACACTGGGGCTGCTCCAGCCCGGGACACTGGGAGGTGGCCCAGCCATGGCAGGGGGGGTACTGGATGTGTGGGCAGGGAGGGTTGTGTCCCAAAATCTCCTCAGGGATGTGTCACACACAAGGAACATGTGCCAAACACCGTGTGGGGAATGCACAGGGGTTTATTCAGCCCTTTCTATCACGGCAGCCATCATGGAGGATTCATGAGCTGCTGCAGAGGAGAGCTGACTGCCAGCCCAGCTCTCAGGAGGACTTGTCCCGCACGTGCTCCATGATCTTCTTCAGGCCCAGCCAGGTCTCCTTGGCAGCAGGGAGGATCTGGTTGGCGGGCAGCAGGAAGCCGTAGCGCCCCGTGTCCCGCAGCTCGAAGGCAAAGGAATATTTGATCCCGTTGTCGTAGCTCCAGTCAATGCTGCCTCCGCTGGCTTGGTCTGGAAGGGAAAGGGAGATGGTCCAGAGGGGGAGCAGAGGAATGGTGGAGTTCTGTTGTCCTGCTGTTGGTATTTTGGGGGACAAGGATGAGGTTTGGATGGGAACGCTCAGGTCAGACGCGTGACCCGTGGTGTCCCTGCACAGGGGCACTGTGGCTTCCAGCAGGGACAGACCCTGTGGGCAGGGATTGGTGTCCTGGGACAGCCCCTGAAAGCTCCGAGCGGCCAAATACTCACAGATGGTTTTGCAAATGGTGCCCACTTGGAAGGTGGTGCCATAGAGGGAGCGGATGGAATTGGCAGCAGCTCTTCCCAGAGATTCCTGGAGGGGAGAAGATGAAGGGAAATTCAGGAAGCAGCCACACGTCCTGAGATTAAACACTGGGATTTCACCGGAAACCTCCAAACTGCTCCGGAGAGGATTCACACCAACAGCAGCCACAGCTTCCACAGCATTTCTGGGAGGTGCCACTGCAGGTGACTTAACTTCCAGCAGGTTCTGTAAGTGTTTATCTCACTGGCTTGGCAAGGGAAGGCTCAAGAGACACCAGAAATTCCCGAGGCAGCTGGGATCTTCCAATACTCCAAGGTCAACTTTGTGCTCACTTCAACTATGGAATGGGGGTTGGATGGAAAACAGAGCTGGGTTCTTTGTGAAGGGGGGAAAAAGGCAACAAATTGCCGCCGGGGAACTGCATTTAGGTATTAGGACAAAAAAAATCCCCATGAGATTAGGGAAATTTTGGGATGAGCTTGAAAAAGCTGTGGAATTCTTTAGAAATATCAAAACAATCCAAATTGAGACTGAAATTGGCTCTGACTCCAAAGCCCTTTCAGCACAGGGTTAGAACAGAGGCCTCCAGAGGTCTTTCCCATTGGAACGATGGTGGTGAGATCCACATTGCCTCAGAGATATTATTCCAGCTGTGGTGCTGCCATTAGGGAAGAGTAGGGAAAGTACAGAAAGAACAGAAGAGAGGAAGGTAAAACCAAGCCCTGCTGTCTCACCAGCTCGGCATAATCGTCTGGCCTGGTGCATTTGTATCCATAGGGATACATCAGGAGCTGGGAATAACTGTGGAGGGTCAGGAAGGCCTTGAAGTTTCCATGATTCTTGATGAAGTCGACAACAGATTTCACCTCCACCTCGGAGTTGGCGCTGGGCCCGTGGTAGGAGTCGGAGCAGGGTCTGTTACTGGCTCCAGGACCTGGTGGTGCAAGGAGGGAACAGACCCGTGAGGGGTGGAATTCCTGGGGGTCAGGGCAGACCCACACAAAGCTGGGCTTTCCTAAGGACAGGGCTGCAGCCAAAGCAAGGCCTTAAACACTGATAAATGCTCAAACAGCAGCGACAGAGCGTGACTGTTCAAGGGACGCGCTTTGAGATGATGCAACCTGGAACAGGCTGCCCAGCAGCCCAGGCATCCACATTCCTGGGGTGTTCTGTGGTTGGATGGGCGGGCAACAACCTGGGATAATGGAAGGTGGCTTTGCCCATGGCAGGGAGTGGAACTAAATAATGTTTTGGGTCCTTGCAACCCAAACCATTCTGTGATTCCATCATTTCATGATGCTGCCTCATCCTGTGCTCCAGGGTGATTAATCCCCTTTATAAAGGCTGGTTCCGTGTAACAGGATCCAGAATCCAGAAGCTTTATCCCTACCTCCAAAACCTGCATCCCAGTTCCTGTTGGGATCAACTCCGACGCAGATGCTGCCGGGGATCTTGGAGCGGGTTTTCCTCCACATGCGATTCTACAACAGAGAAACGCTCAAAAGGGAGCAGATCTGGGTGCTGGCACCAAAACTGCTCCCCAGGAAGAGCTGCCATCCATGGGGGATTGATCCTAGGCATGATCCCCGGAGTACTTCTGGCTGCCAAGATGGGCCAATGGCCAAAATCAAATGTATTTACTAAAACTGGGTGTTTACAGGGGGCTAGGATGGGTTACACAAATAACGAGAATCTTTGCCTGCCCAACTCTTTGGTAACTTCTCTCTCACAGCATTAAGACTGCCAGAGCCCACTTCCCTCAGGTTTATTATTTCCTTGGAAGAGCCAGGAATCTCACTGAGCTCAGAGAGCTGACCCACCGAGGTGTGAGTGTACACAAATCCATCAGGGTTGGCGACTGGCAGCAGGAAAAGATCCATCTTGTCCAGCAGGGAGGTGACGGACTCATCTGTTCCATAGTCAGAAGCAATCTAGGCAGAGACAGAGCACACCCTGCTTAGCAGAGTAATTCCTTCCCAAATGTTCATTCCCTCGTTGTTTGGGACACGGGAAAGGCTGGATTTTGGGGCAGGGAAACAAGGAACATCCATCATCTGTGGGCCATAATTGTTCCTTGTTATACAAGTGCAGTGAGCAGCGAATCTGTTTTATTATTTTATTCTGCAGACAGGAGGTCTTTAGAATAAAATGGAAGAGGATAACAAAATTTTCTCCTCGCTGTCCCAGAGGACAGGCCAAGGCTGGCACTAAGACTGAGATGGAAGAGCCAGGTTGGGAATTCTCAACTGTGCTGCACTGACAGAGCCCAAGAAGCTTTTGGACAACGCTCAGGCACAGGGTGGCTCTTGGGGATGGTTCTGTGCAGGGCCAGGAGCTGGACTCCATGGTCCTGGTGGGTCCCTTCCACCCACTTACTCTGTGATCCTGTGACCTCCCTGGAGGCTCAGTCACTTCCAGCAGGATTTAAATCCTCATTTATAGAGAGCTGGAGGTCTGGGCATTTTGAGGAAGGAAACCAACCCCACTGCATTTTTCTGGGTGAGCAGAGCAAAGCAGCCGTACAATCTCAAAGTCTCTGGTTATTTGTGTAACAATTTCACCTGAACCGTTGCATTTTGTCTGCCTAAACTCAGCTGTTCTAACAGGACAGAGGTTGCCAATTCCAGGTTAAGGCAGCCACCACATCCTCAGGGAGTCGGCTGCTTTTGGGAGGTGAATTAACTAAACACAGAGGGGTGATATCCTCTGGAACAGCGGGAAACGTTGCCGAGACAGGCCAAAGGTGAATCCCTGCTGCAGGAACCTTGTTGGCGATCCACAGGGCACTGGCCTGGGTGACCCACTCGCGGGAATGGATGCCGGCGTCGAGCCAGATGGCCGGGCGGTTGGAGCCTCCGGTGCTGAACTGGGAAATCAAACACAGCATTTCACACTCTGACACCTCTCAGTCGAGGACATCCCATAATAGACTGGGGTGCTCTGGGCTGCGCTGTCATTCACCCCCATGGAGGCATTCCGTGATATTTGTCATACCTTCAGGACGTACAGAGGCCGCTTTTCGTAGGATTCGCCGATCTGGATCTTTTCCACAAAGCTGTACTCAGATGCAAGGTGGTCCAGCTCTGCATTGATCTGAAATGCAAGGCCATGAGGACATTTGTAGTTGTGATATTTTATGAAAATCCCTTTGCTAGGATTTTCTCCTGAGAAGCTGAAGGGCCTCAGCTTCAAGTGTGAACAATTCGTGATCTGCTGCTGTGGGATGCAGCAGGTGCTTCCTCCATTGGTCCGTGTGGGATGTTTCTGCTTGGTGGCCAATCGAGGGGGCAGCAGCTCTGGGACTCTGGGACTCACAGAACTTTGTTATTCACTCTTTTCTATTCCTATCTGGCCTTCTGATGAATCTTTCTCTCTGTTCTTTGCAGTACAGTTATAGTGTGGTTTTTTATATAATATATCTCATGATACAATAAACCAGCCTTCTGAAATGGAGTCAGGATCTCTCCTTCCCTTCACCAAGTCCTGCCTGCCCTGAAGACCCACGGCAATAAATGGTGATCCCAGACGTGTCGTCAGACATTCACATCATCTTTGAGGACATTAATATCATGTTTATGTGCTCTCCCATTCCTTCCAGAGAATCATGGGCTGATTCAGGTTGGAAAGCCCATCCCATTCCACTCCCCTGCCACAGGCAGGGACACCTTCCACTATCCCAGGGCACTCCCAAGGACAGGGAAGCCACAGCTTTATTTCTTTTTAGTTCTCTATTTCCCCATTTCAAGATGCCTTTATTTCTCTTTCTTTTGAAGGATGGGTTTTGACAGAGTCTGCAGGAGAGCTCATGGAATTTTGATCAACGCTGCCAGGGACAGCGCTGGCTGATTGCTCTGAGCACAAAGTTAATACTGCAAAAAACAAACCCACGTGCCAGAAAAAGCTGCGAGGACATTTTAGATGCTCACATAGGATGTTGAACTGAAGACAGCACGCAAAAAGACCAGGAACAATCAGAATTCTCTTCCCCTGAGGTACTCACATCATCCAGAGTGTGGTAAGCACCAAAGTCGAAGCTGCTGCTGCGCTGCCTTTGGGCACTCTCGGCCATGTCTTGCCTTTCTTTATCCAGAACATCCTAAAACAACATTCAAATGGTGAGAAGTGTCTGCTTCACTGCTAAAAGACAAATAAATGAGAAGGCAGTGAGTTAATGCTGCTTTAGGTGCCCTGTGGGGATTACTGCTCATGAGGAAATGTCAGATTAGTGCCCAAGTGGGTGATTTTTATCCATAACTACTCTCAGCAGAGTTCACTGACTGATCAGTAACTTCAGCGTTGGGATTCCCAAATGTCTGGGATTAAAAATCCACGTGTAATTCCTCAGGGAATTTGCCAGAAGATCCCTGTGGAGTTTATTGATGTCACTACTCAGAGAACACCTGCAGCGATTCAAGGATTGTCTTTGAGGAATAATCCACAACCTACAAAAACAAGGCGGGGATCCCACGGAAAACAGAGTGGGAAAAGTGGGAGCGAGGCCAAATTGTGAATCGGTGTTTCCAAAAGATGCCATCAATAAATGCCAGTGGCACTGCCCACCTGCAGGTCCTCGATCAGGATGGAATATTCAATGCCCTGGGATTCCAGGAAGGCTTTCACTGACTGGACACTGACAGCAGGAATTCTCACATCCACAGGGAGGGCAGGGGCAGAGGGGCTGATCCAGAAATCCAGCTGGAGAGAGAAAGGAAAATGGATTTGGTTCGGGCAAGGCATCTTGCAAACAGCTCTTGCAGAGTTCTAGAAACGCTGATTTCTCCCCAGTCCAACAGCCCTGCAGAGAGGAGCCCTGGAATGCTCTGTTCCCTGTGGCCTTGCCACAACCTTGCATCAGTTCTTCTGATAAACTCAATACAATAACAAATACCAAGGGCTTGAGTCAGTTTTTTCACTGACTTCTAGGCTTTGGTCACAGAAACAAGAGGAAATTTTAATTGTCTCTGATTACTATTTTATTATTATCCCTTTTACTAGAAATAATTTCAACAAAAACTCCACATTCCAATCTTAGGTAATATGAAACCCATTGTTTTCATTTCTCCTTTTATCTCTCCTTTAGTAGGACTTTTCTAAATTTTAATTTCTAAATTATTCATATAATATTTTTTTAAGCTGGGGATTTTAAAAAGTGATGTTAAAAATTCTCACCGATGGCAATAAGAACAGCAATAACCTGGAATTTTACATTGTGTTTTCCTGTCTCAATACAGCGTAGACCAACTAATAAATTCCTTCCAGAACTCTGGAAGACAAAATATTGTCATTCCCACTGGAAAAACAAGTTTTTCAACACTGAGATTAAGATCTAACAATTCAAATACGATGTAAAACCAGTAGGAAAAAAAAAATCAATTCTGGCCGTCCTGAAAACTGAGCTGGTGGTGGAACTTGCAGGTCAAATTTAAAGTGTTGAGAGAGTAAAATCATTTATGGCAGCTGCCCCAGCGTGATGGGACCCTTCCGAAGGAGATGCAGATTCACACCCTGACCTGTTGTGGGCGAGATGCAAATCCAAAATGCCTCTGTGGCCATGACCCACCTCCAGGTGTTCCAGCGATTCCAAAAGCTGCAGCTGCTTGACCTCCTCCTCATTTTTGGTCTTGATCCGGAGAACCTGGTGCCTGCAATAAATCAGTGTTTTCGGAAGCAGTCTCACAAGGGGGCTGGCTGAACCGGTTTGTTCCTGGGATGGTTAATTCAGTGTTAATCGTGTGTTAATGGCTCCTTTAATCAGTTGATTTGGTGTCACCCAAGAGTTCAACCAACCCCCCGCGCCTTCCTCATGAACCAGACAGCGCGGATGAGCTGCGAATCGCAAGGATCACCCCCGCGTCCATCGGGTACTTTTGGGCAGCAATTTGAGGGACAGTAACATTCCAGTCGAGCCGGGGAAGGATCCAGCGCTTGGGGAGCAGAGCAAACACGGAACGCGGCGCTCGTTTCACCTTCCCGCGGTTCAGGCAGAAGCTGACACCGGCGGAGGGTGGCTCGCAGCGTTCCAGGTGGCACGAGTGACCCTCTGGAAGTGGCTGGAGTGACAAACCAACAGCGGGGAGCGCAGCCCGGGAAGGGCACAGCTGGAAACCCTTCAGGTGGGAATAAGCTCGGTTATGTGGGTGTTGTATTTACAGCGGCACTCGGTTACACCGGGATCTTCCCCCTGGCCAGCAGAGGGATAAGATCTCTTTGTTGACCCCAGTTCCATCAGCTCTGAAGGCACTTCTTCTCATGAATTACTTATTACTGGATTGTCCATAAGCTTTATCTCAGGATGGGATTGTGCTGTGAATTC
The DNA here is from genome assembly GCF_015832195.1 of Motacilla alba alba. Lineage (NCBI taxonomy): Eukaryota > Metazoa > Chordata > Aves > Passeriformes > Motacillidae > Motacilla > Motacilla alba. Next base: position 1,068,202 of record NC_052031.1, on the reverse strand, counting down.
ACAGCTGCTGAGGAACGGAGTCACCAGAATTCAGATCAGGATTAAATGATCAAAATAGCCCCTCCTGGCTTTACAAATCCCCTCGTTTTGGGACATTATTTCTGTTATTTTTTATTCTTAATCCTTAAACCTTCATGCACAGATTGACTCACTGGAATCTAGTTACTGCACCTCAGGATTTATCCAATAGGATTTCATAATCTTTAATTATTAAGGCCCTTCCATGGTCAATGAGGCTGTGAGGAGATACCTCATGAGATGATTTTTGCAATGCAGCATAAAGACAGACCTTCAGAATTTGATGGTTGGAAATCAGGACTTGGAATGCTTAGAAAGGAGGAAAGAAGAGAAAGAAATTTGGGGGGGAAAGGGAAAGTGGTGAACTTTCTGATCTGAGGACAGGTTCTGGTCTTTCAGCTCTGCTTTTGCAGTGAGGTTCAGCTCAAGCCAAAATGAAGCCTTGGATGAACAGGAATTGAGGATCTCAACTCCACAGACGGACCCTTCATGGAAAATCCAAACTAAAGTAAAGAAAGGTTCCCTCAAACACGGCAGCAGCAAAGCAACAAGAACAATCAGTCACAAAAACCAAAAAAATGTGCCCCGAGCAGATTTTGTGCTGGCAAGACCATGAAACACAACAAGAGGATAGCAGCCCTAAATTAAAGGTTTTCCACAAGAGTGTAACTCACCCAACGAAGGTTTCCAGGCACAGGGAAGCCCCGATGAGGGCAGCGAAGATCAAAATCAGCTTCATGTTTGCTGCAAGTCCAGCTGGGCCTGGCAAGGGGGGAATTTATACAGAGCTTTATTTTTCAGATCAAACACATCTGATAAAACCTATCACTCCATGTGATCAAGTTCTCACATTTATCAGAGCCTTCAAGGCAACCAGCAGGCTGATTTCACCTCCAAAAAAATATTTTCCACTGACACATCCAAACCAGGGGGGAGGAGTCGGTCCCAAAGCTCTGACCACAAAAATGTGTGAGCCTTCATGTTCTTCAGGGCACAGGAAAACAGGGACAAACTGAACTCATCCCAGCTCTCACCGGGGGTCAGGAGCTCTGCCAGCCCACTCTTGGTTGGGATTTTGAGTTGTCCATTCCTGGTTCCAAAGGATATTTGAGGAGTTGTTATCCACGTGGGAGGCAGAGTCCTGCCTGAGCTTCGGGAATAATCTCCCGTGGGAACACTCAGCTGTGGCTGCCCCACAGCTGCAGGTAGGGCCACAGGGCTGCTGGATAAACTTTCTGTTTATCCAAATCAAAAGGTTTCTGAGGACAGCCAGGAGCTGCCCCTGCTGTCACACGTGGAGTTCCTGGGGAGCAGAGAGAGGGGAGACGTTCAGCTGCTCAATCCACCTCAGGAGAACGAGGAAAGGAATTCCCAGAGGAAACTTTTAATAAAGATCTCAATCGTATCACTCAGCATTTGGCAGCACCTCCCTGAGGAGTCTCCTCTCAGCTGCACTCCCACCCCACTCCTCCACAGGTGTCCCTTTGTGTTCACAGTCCTGAGCAAGTCCTCTGTCTCATGTTTTCGGGAACAAAGGGAGCCCCAGGCAGGGATTAGTCCTGTTTTGACCTGCAGGATTGAGTCATCTTGGAACTGCTGTGTCTTGGGGGCACCAGGAGAACTGCTCTGGTCTCTAAGGTTTAACCAAACCCAGCCCCTGGGGAAAAAGATCTCAATTCCCTCAAATTAAACCAAATAATAAAAATTTATCCCCAGGGACAGGAAGCATCACAGGAATTTCCTGCTTCTGGAACTACAGCAGGAACTGTGGGAGTCAAACCCCACCTGTAGCTTCCAGACTGCAGTATTTCATAAGGAATCAGCTGACTGTCCACACGACCTGCCACAGTTCACTCTTGGAAAACAGGAAGAAGGGATTTAATCTAGGGCAAAATTAGAGCTTGTTTCATTACTCATGCTGCATCCCACATGGATTTAAGGGCTGCCAAGAAACCCTGCCAAACCTGATGTCAGGATCCAAAGTATCCCAACAAGCTCTGAGTGCCCTGATCAGCATCCTCTGGGGCCTCCACCCACGGCATTTCAGGAGCTGCATCTCAGTCCAAACCCTGGACTCGCCCCTCATGCCCTGGGGGGCTGCAGGGCCCCCAGCAATGACCACGAGGTCCTAAAGGGGCCGGGGATCAGCCCTGAGCCACGGGCATCCATGAAACTGGAGCGAATCCAGAGGAGGCCCCAGAGCTGCTCCAGGGCTGGAGCCCCTCAGCTCCCAGGGATCCAGGCTGGGAGAGCTGGGGGTGCTCACCTGGAGAAGGGAAGGCTCCAGGGAGAGCTTCCAGCACATTGCAGGGCCTGCAGGGGCTCCAGGGTCGCTGCAGAGGGACTGGGGACAAGGCCTGCAGGGACAGCACACAGGGAATGGCTGCCAGTGCCAGAGGGCAGCCATGGATGGGATCTTGGCAATGAGGAATTCCTGGCTGGGCTGGAATTGCCAGAGCAGCTGGGGCTGCCCCTGCATCCCTGCAGTGCCCCAGGCCAGGCTGGACACTGGGACAATGGAAGGGTTGGAGCCAGGTGGGTTTTAAGGTCCCTTAACCCAAACCAGCCTGGGGTTTTAAGAGGCTGAAAGCACCCACAGGGCTGACCAGAAGGGGAGCAGCAGGGAGGCAAAGGTGACACGAGGCAAAGGTGACACAGCAAGGCAGGTGGAGAAGGGACCTCACCACAAGCAGCAGAGGCCCTCAGGATCCAGCCAGCAGGAGCAGAGCAGGTCTGGTGGCACTGACCAGGTCCTCAGCCAGCTCCCAGGGCAGCCAGGATGTCACCAAGCACAGGTCCAAGTCCCCCCCTGAGCCCAGCACAGCTCAAACAAGCCCCAGAAGAGCTGGGCTCAGCCTCGGAGCAGCTCCACAGCCGGGGTGGGTGGAGGGTGTGTGGCCGAGGGCAGGCAGAGCTCTCCACATGCCTGCAGAGCTGGGGAGTCACCCAGTGACTCAGGAACAGCCTGGTGACACCTGGGCGAGACAAAGGTTAAATCAGTCCCAGCCAACCAAACCCTCTCCTCCCCTAAAATCAGTGCATTGACACAAATTGTCACTGAGAGAGGCCAGAATGGATACGTGTCCCCAACAACAACCAGAAAAGCCTCAAAAATAATTCCATTTCAGTGGGGTCGGTCCATTTTTATAAAACCCAGACCCTTTGTTGTTGCTGCCCCAAATGAGGCAAACCAAGATCCAGCTTTGTAGCCTCTCCTGTGATTTTTAGGAAAAAAAAAATCCCAGAAACTTTTCACCTTTGGATAGCAATATTTCGCTGGCATGGCAAAGGGCTCCACTGGCAGCTCATCTCCTGCATAATCAGAGTGAATTGGCTATAACACCAATTTATTTTGGATTACTGATGGGGGAATTATTATTTCTGCAAGTGATGGACTGCCTCCGTGTCCCTAATCCCCCCTGGAAATGCCCTGGCTAAGGAATGAGTAGGGATTTCAGTATGTGGCTCACCACTTGTGCACTTAGAATTCATTTTAGAAGCAGAACTCATATTTTTGATGGTTCTGGAAAATCTTTAGGCTTTATGTCAGGAAAATCTGAGGCTTTATGTCAGTGTAATAACCCTGGCTGCAATGGAGCTATGTATTTCCAACTCAGCTTTCTTTAAATTAGGAAATCAAGACCTTCAGATTAGGAGGGTTATCCTCACACAACCCTTCCCATTTACGGCATTTCAGAGCAGAAATATGAAGCCACACCTGGACAAAAATTTGAAGTCGTGCATGTGTTGGAAATGATATAACTTTTCTAACTAATATTTAATTGGTCATTTTAATGATTTATGAGCAGTGCCCACTTTTAAAGCACTAGTAAAGTTTCTCCACAGACCTTTATTATCACTTTGATCACGAAATCATCAACTGAGTTTGTTAAAACAAACCTGACAAACTTCAATGAACAAACCCAAAGAATTTGAAGGCAGGGCATGTGTGATTTTAAATTTATGGCACTTCAAGGATATTGGAGAAACCAGAAAATCAGAGGAAATTAAGGCCTGAAAGCTTGAAGGCTCTATGTCTGAGAAAAAGATAACAAAATTACTGAATCATTTGGACCAGATCAGTATAAAAAGTGAGGAAACAAAAAGGGAACATTTATTACAATAGTAATTAATTAAGAGGATTATGCAATTTAGAACCAATGAACGTTAATTTGTTTGTTAAAATACATAAACAAGAGAAAACATTTTGTGTTGGGGCTCATTGTGGAAGCCTGAACTTTGTCAGCCACCCACAAACCTTGGCCAAGAATAAATACTGGGAGATTTTTCAAAAGAGTGTTAGGAGTCTTATTTATCCCCACAGTTCCGGTGACACTTGTATAGAAATACGAAGTTGCGCTTGCACGGAAGTACAAAGTTACACCTAAGCAAAAATATGAAACTACACTTGCACAGCACGCAAATAGACCTGAAACCCCCTAAAATTTTACCTGATGTGGCAACATATTGATCTGACAGAGACAGTAATGTGTAATTAAACAATTCAGCGATAAATTTAAAAAAAACAGAGCAAAATGCGTCCCCGTGAGGGCTCCTTGCCCCCCCCAACATGGCGGCCCCCTCACGCCCTTCCCGCCAAAACCCGCGCGCGAGCGCCCGCCCCCTCCGCCCCTCCCCCGGCGCGGCCGGTGACGCCGCGCGAGCGCCCGCGCAGGCGCAGAGAGCGCGAGGCCGCGGCGGCGTGAGGGGAGCCGGGAGCCGCGGCGGGAAAAGGGGAAAAAACTGCCCGGGCTGAGGGGAAACGGCACCGAGCCGCGAGGAGGTGAGGGGACAGCCGGGCAGCGGGCACGGCCGGGCTGCGGGAGGGGCGCGGGGAGGTCGGGGGACGGGAGCCGTGAAATTTGGGGAGGGAGGTTGGGAGGGGAGAAGGGAGGTTCGGGGAGGGGGATCGGAGAGGTGTGAGGAGGGGGACAGTGAGGTGTGAGGAGGGGGACAGTGAGGTCTGCAGAGATGAAATGTGAGGAGGGGGATCAGAGGGGTTTGAGGAGAAGGTTTGGGGAGGAGGATCAGAGAGGTTTGGGGGCAGGACAGTGAGGTTTGCAGAGATGAAATGTGAGGAGGGGGATCAGAGAGGTTTGGGGAGGGGGATCAGAGAGGTTTGGGGGCAGGACAGTGAGGTTTGCAGAGATGAAATGTGAGGAGGGGGATCAGAGAGGTTTGGGGAGGGGGATCAGAGAGGTTTGGGGGCAGGACAGTGAGGTTTGCAGAGGTGAAATGTGAGGAGGGGGATCAGAGAGGTTTGGGGGCAGGACAGTGAGGTTTGCAGAGGTGAAATGTGAGGAGGGGGATCAGAGAGGTTTGGGGGGAGGACAGTGAGGTTTGCAGAGGTGAAATGTGAGGAGGGGGATCAGAGAGGTTCGGGGAGTGGGAGGAGCAGAGGTTCGGGGCGGGGAAAGAAGGGAAGTTTTAAAAGCAGCAGAGTTTAAATTTGGGGATGGGGATCAGAGAAGGTTGAGGAGGAGGATCATTGAACAGGTTTGTGGTAAGGAAGAGGAGAGCTTTGGGGTGGGGGAAAGGTGAGGTTTGAGGAGGGGAGAGGAGAAGTTTGGGGAAGGGGTTGAGGTCTGGGGGCAGATGTGAGGGCTGCCTGCCTGGGACAGAGTGATTTCCTTCATATAAAATGTTACTGGGCATACAGGAGGAGATAAAATCTGTGGGTTTCATATGGCAGAAAGTACTCTGCTTCCCACTGAAATAAGTGAGAATTTTCGATAAAAACACTGGTCTTGCCTGCAGGAGGCAGAAGCTTTCCCTCTTCTTTTTGAAGGACATTATTATTCAAAAATGAGGCAGAAGCTGGATGCTGTTCCTCAGTAACCTGGCTGAGAATCTTCCTGCTGGGTAAGAATTCACAGAATTTGCCTTTTGCCCGTGTTCTCACAGACAATGACGCCCAATAAGAGTCCAGACACTTCCCTCATCGACCTGGCTGTGAAGATGAGGAAACAGGCTGAGACCAGGAAGGTGGTGCTGGCCTGGGGACTCCTCAATATATCTGTGGCAGGCATGATCTACACTGAAATGTGAGTTAATTCTTCCAACTGATTCAAACCAGCAAAGATTCCCCCCTGTGGAGCCTAAAAATACACCCCAGGGTGGAATTTCTGCTGCATTCTCCTTTCTTGTTTTACTTTTCAGGACTGGGAAACTCCTAAGCACTTACTACAACATCACCTGCTTTCCACTCTGGTACATTGGTGAGTCCTTGCAGCATTTCAATCAAATTTCAGGATTGGTTTTGACTCATTTTTATTGCTGGGAGGTCATTTTTAAGTCTGGATTTTTGTTCTGTTTGAGTTTTAAACCAAAACTTTGTTCTGCTTTCTGTGATCTCTGTTGAAACTGCTGGAGTTCCATCCTGACAGCTTTGTCTCTACGGCAGATGGGCAGGCAGGACTGATTTAATGTGTGAAACCTTTCTTAATGTGTTAAGGCTTTAGAGAGCCTGAGATTTATTTTCCTGCTGTGTTGTGCTCTGGGTGTGGGTGATATTTTACAACAGTTCAGGATGGTTTCAGAGGAGGCTCTGAGCTCTGTCAAACAGGATGGAAAGAAGCGAGAATCGTGAGATTTCCTTTTTGGAAAATCAAATTTTTAAATGTATAAATTAATTTCAACAGTGAGGAAAATTTTCTCCAATGGTTCTTGCCTAAGAAAGTGAAGAAATCTCGGGTACTTCCCCAGACTGGCAGCACTAATAATGACCTTTTTTAGATAGGCATGGCCTGCTTTTGCAGATAATGTAATTTTTGCTGAAACCATGACAGAAACTCGTGTGTTTCTTGCAGAATTTGCCCTGGCAGCCCTGTTCAGCCTCAATGCCCTGTTTGACTTCTGGAGGTACTTCACCTACACAGCAGCACCAGCCAGCTTGGTGACGAGTCCCAGCCAGCAGATCGTGGGCTGGCTGCGCAGGGCAGGTGGGGAACAAACCCTTTTTTAATCTTTTCCTTGGTTTTATTGTTGTTTCTCCAGTTCTGGGTTCTGTGTTGTGCATTATCTCCTGACACGAACTGTAGGCTGAGCTGGGCGTTGGGGGCTGTCCTGTGCAGGAGCAGGAGCTGGGCTCGATGCTGTTCCCCATGCTGTGGTTTGGTTTGTGGCCATTTGAGGTGGAGCTAATTGTGTTTTAGGTAATTGAGACGTTAATTAGCGCGGTACAGATGAGAGCAGCGGGCAGCTGATGGAATGCTGGAGAATCCCCCAGCAGGATTCATTCCGAGCTGGGCTCACAGGTCTCGGTTTTATCTGCGTTCTGTAGGGAGCAGCTTTTCAGTGCCCCTTTGAACATCTCTAAAATTGCCTTCGAAGTTATTTTCAGTTGAGAAGGGCCATGTGGTGACCCTGCTGGTGCTTCCCTTGCAGCCGTGCAGGTCACCCCTCCGCGGGAGGCAGCGGCCAAGCGCGTGCTGTCCCTGCCGCCGTCCCCTCCGATCCAGGGCCAGTGTGTGCTGAGCTACAGCCCCTCGCGCTCGCCCAGCGCCAGCCCCAAGTTCTCTGGGGGCTGCCTCGGTGGCTACAGCCCCCAGCTGCAGGCGCTGGCAGGGAGCAGCCCCTCTCACAGCACCTCTGTCACCTATTCACCCGGCAGCAGCTACGCTAAGGTAAGCAGCACGCTCCCAATGGCGCAGCTCGAGCCTTGTGAAAGAAAAGGAATTAAATTGTTTTGTTGTTTTTTTCCCGAGGTTTCCAGCTTCAGCCACTCTCCCAACGGATCTCCCTATTCCACGAGCGTGGGGCCTGTGGACAGCGGTGGGATAAGGTCTCACTACCGATTCTCCCCCATTCTCTACAACAACTCCACCTACAAAGATGACTGCATCACTGATGTCAAATCCCTGGACACCTTCCTGAGGAACGAGGAGGAGAAGCAGCACCGAGTTCAGCTGGGTAAGCTGGGGGGTGTGCTGGGAGAAGACAGGCAGGGGAGAGGTGTTGGCTTTATCCGGTGCTGCCTTTTGTGGTGGGAGAAGTCCCAGTGAAAAGGTACCCTTGTGGATCACCTGTGAGCTTGGCAAAGGTGCTGCTCCTGGGCAGGAATTGGGCTGTGAGGCAGAGCCCCACTGTTTCCCCTCCAGGCAGTTTTCCTCCAGTTACTCCTTGGAACAGGTCTGAGCATGGGAATGCTGCTGGGTTATCTCTGCAGCCCTCGGTGGCTGTAATGGACTGAGATAAGATCACCTTGATAAGAGGGGGGTTTTCTCCAGGTGATTTCAGACAAAGGGGCTGATCCCAGTACATTTTTCCCCTGGACTGGGACAATCAAGATAAGGATAAAGGGGATGAACTGCACCCAGTAACTTTTATCTCCTGGGTTGGGACAATCAGATACGGGTAAATGCAGTGTTTCTGCAGAGTGGCTTCAGTGCATTCACTCACACTGACCTGTTGTCCCCGTGCTGTTTCTCCAGAATCACTTGGCAATAATTGAGCTTAACTCGTTCATGAATTAATCTCCCCAGGAAGCTCAGATTCCAGCTCTCCCTCCAGCAGCCCAACGTTCTGGAACTACAGCCGCTCCATGGCAGACCACGCTCAGATCCTGAGGAAGTTCCAGTATCAGCTGGCCTGCAGGTCCCAGGCTCCTTCTGCACACAAGGATGAAGCTGATCTGACCTCCAAACAGGCTGCAGAGGAGGTAAATTCCACAAAAAAAAAAAAAGTCAAGAGGAAGAAATGGGATTTTGAAATGCACCTTTGTGCAAAGGTTTGGATTTGAGCTGGGTCAGGAACGCAGGAAGAAAGTCCTCCAGCACTCAGCCAACTCCTTTCCTTTGCGAGCAGCGGGAATTGTCACAGAGCCTAAAAACTCTGTGAGGTTCTCACGGATTTAATAAACCTTTCCATAGGTTTGGGCTCGGGTGACAATGAACAGGCAGCTCCTGGATCACATGGACTCCTGGACAGCGAAATTCAGGAATGTAAGTCCCTCCCTGAGGAGTTCCAAGTGGGAAAACTCCTCCACATGCTCTGTGCCTGAGGTGGGAAGGGTTGCAGTGCTGTCTGAGGGTTGGGGTGGTCTGTCACACACAAATCCCACAGATTGATCATCCCCCTGCTGTCCTGAAGCAAACAGGAGAGGCACTGGATCCGTCAGGTTGTGCTTGCAGGGCTGTGATTCACAATCCCTCATTGCCCAGGAAAGCTCCACCTGGTGCAGATGGGTTTTCCCAACTCCTGGACATTGCATTTTCTGCCTTTTCAGAAGCTGATAAAGGGTCACTTAAATTCTGCCTGGCTTGAAAATTAAATTAAATTAAATTAAATTAAATTAAATTATTTCCTTCCTTGATTGGCTCCAGTGTTTCTGTTGCGCTGCGTTGTGGTTGTGGGGGGGTGATTGGAGGGTGTAAGCTGAGGGGTTTATTAAACATCCCTGCTGCTTCTGAGCTGGAGTTTCCCCTTTTGCCCTCCCAGTGGATCAATGACACCATTCTGGTGCCCCTGGTGGAAGAGATGGAGTCTGTGAGCACTCAGCTGAGGAGGATGGGCTGTCCCGAGCTGCAGATTGGAGGTAGGATCAGCGGCCTGGGAGTTCCCTTGCAGTGGCTGTTACATAAATTAGGTCTGGGAAGTATTTTTGTTCTATTTCTGCTCTCTTTTGGTGTTGTCTTTGTTCCACCTCCTGCATTTCTTTAATGGGAAGGTTTTCTGTAACACTTCTATAAATATCAATGCTTGGACACTTTGGGTAAAACTCTTAAATGCCTCTTTTTTCCCCCATAAATTTAATTTTACAGCTCAAATTATCGATAAAAATTGATTATTAATCAGGCAGAAAGCATTTCAAAGACATTGTGCTGTAAATCCCCAGTGTCTCCCTGTCTCCACTGCTATGTGCCTTCCCAAGTTCTTCCTTCAATTCACCCACTTCCTGAAATAACAGGGTTTTTAAATTCCATCAGTTTTCTAAAATTCTGATGAACCGGGGTTCTGTTTTTCATGTCAGGTTAGGATTCTGTAGCAGCTGCTTCTCCCGCTGTTTCAAATTAACCGAGAAGCGGATTTGATGTGCTGGCTTTGAAAAGTGATTCTTTTTGGGTTGCTCTTAGAGTGTTTCTTCCAGAGCTACTGTTGCGAAGTGCTCAAAAACCCCTAGCTGCTGCTTTTTATTCACTTTGTTTCTCTCCCGCCGCTCTTAAGTTCCCGTTGGTTTCTTGTAGCCGCTGTGAAGGAGATTTGTGCTACTCTGTAGTGACGGGGCTGGTGTGGGGAGGTGCGGGGTGCGGTGTTTGCAGCCGGGCAGGGCTGGCAGTGCCCGCTGAGGCCCAGCCTGTCTTGCAGAAGCCAGCATCAGCAGCCTCAAGCAGGCGGCCCTGGTGAAAGCTCCGCTCATCCCCACCCTCAACGCTCTGGTGCAGTACCTGGATCTCACCCCCAACCAGGAGTACTTGGTGGAGAGGATCAGAGGTTGGTGCTGCTGTTCTCATTGCCACACGTTCCCACGCCGCGGTGAATTCGCTGGTTCTGTGTCCCAGAGCAGCTGCCCCGCATCCCTGGAATGACTGAGGCCAGGCTGGACAGGGCTCGGAGCCCCCTGGGACAGCGGGAGGTGTCCCTGCCCAGGGCGGGGGTGGCGTGCATGATCCTTCAGTTTCCCTGAGTCCAAACCATCCCGTGATGTCCTCCTGCCCTCTCAGGGTGCAAAATCACTTCATTGTCCACGAACCAAAACATCCTGGAGCTTCACTCTGGGATCAGGATCTTCCAAAACAATCGGAATTGTTCCCGTTTTCTACAGCAGGACCCCCCTTTGCTCAGATGCACTTCCAGCCTGGGAGGTGAATAACTGCTGTCACCGCTGTCACTGCAGAGAGTGACCACTGTCACTGCAGGTGGAGTGACCACTGTCACCGCAGCGAGGAACTGCTGTAATTATAGCAAGTGACCGCTGTCACTGCAGTGAAGTGAATAACTGTTGTTATTTCAGTGGAGTGGCCGCTGTCACTGCACGGGAGTGGCCACTGTCACTGCAGGGAGTAACCACTGTCACCCCAGTGGAGTAACCACTGTCACCCCAGTGGAGTGACCGCTGTCACTGCAGTGAAGTGAATAACTGTTGTTATTTCAGTGGAATAACTGCTGTCACTGCAGTGGAGCACTGTCACCACTGTCACCTCAGTGGAATGACCGCTGTCACCTCAGTGGAGTGACCACTGTCACTGCAGAGAGTGACCGCTGTCACCTCAGTGGAGTGACCACTGTCACTGCAGAGAGTGACCGCTGTCACCTCAGTGGAGTGACCACTGTCACTGCAGAGAGTGACCGCTGTCACCTCAGTGGAGTGACCACTGTCACTGCAGAGAGTGACCACTGTCACCGCAGTGGAGTGACCACTGTCACTGCAGAGAGTGACCGCTGTCACCTCAGTGGAGTGACCACTGTCACTGCAGAGAGTGGCCACTGTCACCTCAGTGGAGTGACCGCTGTCACCGCAGTGAGTGGCCGCTGTCGTTGCAGGTTCAGTGACCGCTGTCACTGCAGGTTCAGTGACCGCTGTCACCGCAGCGAGTGGCCGCTGTCGTTGCAGAGCTGTCCCAGGGAGGCTGCATGAGCTCCTTCAGGTGGAACGGAGGAGGGGATTTCAAGGGCCGGAAGTGGGACACGGACCTGCCCACCGACTCCTCGGTGAGTTCCAGGCGCTCCTGGACCCCAGCACGGGATTGCATTTCGGGATGGGGTTTGGAGGGAGCAGCCAGGAAGCCTTTGGGGAGCGTGGGGGAATCACAAAACCAGAGCTTGGCTGCTGGGTAATTAAAGAGATTCCATTGCTGGAAGTGGAAAATCAGCCTGGAAATAGGATTTGATTTTCTGGTTGGGAATGTGGCTAAATATTTGGAATTGTCCAGCTGTGGAGCAGCTCGGAGTGTCCTGATAAACAGGGAAAGTGCAAATGAAGAAGTTTTGACATTAATTTAAGGCTATTAAAAAAAAAAAAAAAACAACAAACAATTTCACATTTTTCTTAATTGTGGGTGATACAATGCTGTGAGCTCCAGGGTGCATCTCCCAGATTTTTTAAGATTTGTGGCATTTTTTTCCCAGCAAATCCTGTCAAACAGCTCCTGTTGGGTATAAGGAACACAGAAAGCAGCAGATCACAGATAATTTGCCGATGTTATCCACATAAAACATTGAGAACTCTCCAGAAAGGGTTGGAACAACCCTCAGGCTGTCCCTGGTTTCTGGATGCTCATCCCAGGACTTCATTTCACAATCTTGGCATTCCTATGACTGGTTGCCAGCCCAGACTTTGCAGTGATTTTCCTGAGGGAAGGGGAAAAGGTTCCTTGCTGGGTTTGGGGTGGGCAGAGCTGGTTTTTGGGCTGCTCTGCTGTTCTCGGGCAAATCTGCAATTGGTTGTTTAGGCATGAAGCTGCTCCTAAGGGTTAAGGCAGCAATGTAACCACAGATTAGCAAAGACTGGGATTAACTGCTGGGATCCCGGGGAGGAAGCTGCTGGCTTTGGGGCCTTTGCAGTGAGCTGTGGTTGTGTCTGCCCAGATCCTGATGCATGTCTTCTGCACCTACCTGGACTCCAGGCTCCCACCCCACCCCAAGTATCCCGATGGCAAAACCTTCACTTCCCAGCACTTCATCCAGACTCCAGATAAACCAGGTACCGGGCTGGCCTGGAGCTGCTCTGTTCCTCTGGGATCACGGCAGCGCCTCTGAAATCTGTTTTTTTTCATTAATTTTGAATTCAGACACTTCAAACGAAAACGTGTTCTGCATCTACCAGAGCAGCATCAACCCACCCCACTACGAGCTGATCTACGAGTGCCACGTCTACAGCCTGCCCAAGGTGTGGGGCTTCGTTCTCCTCCTGCTCTCAGCAATCATTTCCAGCGCTGGTTTGGGGTATTTTTAACTCCTGGACACATTTTTGTCCTTTGACACAGAGGCTGGTCCAGCTTGGTCCTTGCCCAGCTCGTGGTGCTTGCTCTGCTGCTGAGCAGTACCTGGGGTGTCTGTTAGGAAGCAGGAGTTCCTAAGCAGGATCTTCCTCTTCTTAATGTTCTGCCAGTTCATCCTAAAACCCCAAATCACAACCCCTGGCGGGTGACGTCACTGATGTCACCCCTTGAGGCCAGGGCAAATTCTGAGGGGAAGTTCCAAACTAGGAAAAATCTCACCTTTTAAATTGTTTTGATTTCTAAATCCTCGTCTCTCTCTCTCTGTGGCTCCAGGGCAGGAACAACATGTTCCACACCTTGCTGATGTTCCTGTACATCATAAAGACAAAGGAGTCTGGGATGTTGGGGTAGGTATCCCACGGGAGCAGATGGGAATGGTGTCAGACCAAAACCGCAGTGGGGTGATAATGCATGGGGCTGAGATCGAATTAACAGCAGCCTTGAAATGGAAATGGCTAACTGTGATCCCTTTGTGCTTTGCAGCCGCGTGAATCTGGGTTTGTCAGGAGTCAACGTCCTGTGGATCTTTGGGGAATAACGGGACACAGCTCTGGAGGACAGCGCTGCTCTGAGGGATGGATTTGGCTTCCACGTGGATTTGCTACAAACCAGGATCATTAAAGCTCAGCTTTGTGGACAGAGGGAGGAGGTGCCTGTCATTCCCATGTGGATTTTGTCACGGCATTACACAGAACATTTCACTGTGGGAATGCTCCTGTGAATGAGCTCCGGGCAGGAGTTCTCCCTCCTGCTCCTCACCTCCAGCAGTGCTGTTTAGACTGAGCCTCACTGATCTCAGACCAAACCAAACCAAACCAAACCAAACCAAACCAAACCAATCGTCCTTTGGAGGTGCAGCTGGAACAGCCCCCTGGCTGTGCACAGCTGGAGCACTTGGAAGGATGGAGCAACTCGGACAACTTCAGCACCCAAGAAATTCCAAGTCCGGAAGCTCAGACTCAGTTTTGCTTCATTTTATCCTGCATGATAAAAACCCAAATATTTTTAGCCCTGATTATTGGTGTAATTGTGATTTCTGACTCCTCAAGGTGTTCCTGCAGCTGAAGAGGAAAGACAAAACCATGTTTGTCTTGCTGAGTTCAGCAAATAAGAATTTTACCTATCTTTTCAATTTTTATTTTCACTGTTTTGTAAAAAACCAACGTGGCCTCCCCTCTTGGGGGGCCTTGAGAGCCCTGAACTCCCCAGGCGCCTTCACTGCCACCAACTCTCACCTGCCCTTGCTTTGGAATTTAATTTTCCTTCAGCTTTTTTCACTAATTCCCACCTAATTTGGGAGCTTTATGCACCTTGGTGGGAAGCCAGGCCCCGCACACCCACAGGTTTTTGGGAATGGACCTTTTTTGGCAAAAGCACTTGGATTTGCTTCAAAGAAAGGATCAGCCAATATCAAACTTCTCTAAGGGGCAGAATTTGTTGTGAATTCTGGTGAATGAGCATTTCAGGAGCGTGTATAGGACCACGAACACATGGAATCATTGTACTGTATATTTTACTGAGGGGAGGGAAAGAGGAATTTTGGAACTTTGCAGTTTTTTGGGGTGAACTGACTGCTTTTGGTGACTCTGTCTCTCTTCCCTGGGGGACCCGGGTTTTTCCAAGGCTCGTTTGGTTCTTGTATTAAATCAGTTGGTTTTATCAAACGCTTCCCGGGGTTTTTCTTGTGTTCAGCGTGACCATACTCAGCAATGTTCAAGAACCTGATCTGGATGGGTTTTACCCCAAAACTCTCCCCTTGGAGGCCAGCACAGCCCCATGAGCTCGTTCAGTCTCACGTTCTGAAAACTCCAAGGGCAGCAATTCCTTCTGTCACCACAAAGTGGGGATCCTCAGGAAGAGCCCATCCCATAGGGCACCCTTGGGTGCTCTGGGCTCTGCAGCCCCAGGACCCTGCACGGTTTTGGGGTCCCCAGAACCCCACATCCCGCTGTGCTCCCAGGATCCTGCACAGCCTCTTCCCAACATCCCCCACATGGATCCTTTTGCACCCCAACAATCACACATCCCAGTCCCTCTGCACCCCAACAATCACACATCCCAGTCCCTCTGCACCCCAACAATCACACATCCCAGTCCCTCTGCACCCCAACAGATCACATCCCAGACCCTCTGCACCCCAACAATCACACATCCCAGTCCCTCTGCACCCCAACAATCACACATCCCAGTCCCTCTGTACCCCAATACTCTGCGCTTCACACCCCTCAGCCCCTGTGCACCCCACTACATCACACACCCCAATACATGACACCCCTCGGTCCCTCTGCACCCCAATACACTGTGCACCCCCATAGATCACATATCCCAGTCTTTGTGCACCCCAATACCTGGTGCACTCTGCTCCCTGCACACCCCAATACATCACAAACCCCACTCTCTGTGCACCCCGATATATCCCACACCCCAATCAGGCCCTGTGCCCCATGATCCCAGCCACCCTGCTCCCCGTGCTTGTGTACCCCAACACTGCACAGCCCCTGCTCCCCGTGCACCCCAACACTGCACAGCCTGCTCCCCATGTACCCCCTCATTGTGCACCCCAAAACTGCACACTGCCTGCTCCCTGTGTACCCCAACACTGCACAGCCCCTGCTCCCCGTGCACCCCAACACTGCACACTGCCTGCTCCCCGTGCACCCCAACACTGCACACCCCCTGCTCCCCGTGTACCCCAACATTGCACACCGCCTGCTCCCTGTGTACCCCAACACTGCACACCCCCTGCTCCCCGTGTACCCCAACATTGCACACCCCCTGCTCCCCGTGCACCCCAACACTGCATAGCCCTGCTCCCCATGTACCCCGACACACGGCACCCCCCCGATCTTGTTCATTCTGATCCCTGGGCACGCCCCATACACCGTGCACCCCAATTCCCGGGCACCCCGAGATACCACACACCCCATATCCCTGTGCGCCCTGGTACCCCTGCACCCCAATATCTGCACCCTCTCACCTGTGTACCCCAAAACACCGTGCACCCCGCTCTCTCTGCACCCCAAAACACCGCGCACCCCGCTCTCTCTGCACCCCATTATTCCACGCACCCCGCTCTCGCTGCACCCCAAAACACCGCGCACCCCGCTCTCTCTGCACCCCATTATTCCACGCACCCCGCTCTCTCTGCACCACAAAACACCGCGCACCCCGCTCTCTCTGCACCCCAAAATACCGCGCACCCTGCTCTCTGCACCCCGTTATTCCACGCACCCCGCTCTCACTGCACCCCATAACACCGCGCACCCCGCTCTCTCTGCACCCCATTATTCCACGCACCCCGCTCTCTCTGCACCCCGTTATTTCACGCACCCCGTTCTCGCTGCACCCCAAAACACCGCGCACCCCGCTTTGTCTGCACCCCGTTATTTCACGCACCCCGCTCTCTCTGCACCCCGTTATTTCACGCACCCCGCTCTCTCTGCACCCCGTTATTTCACGCACCCAGCTCTCTGCACCCCGTTATTTCACGCACCCTGCTCTCTCTGCACCCCGTTATTTCACGCACCCAGCTCTCTGCACCCCGTTACTCCACGCCCCGCGGTCCCCGCGCATCTCGATGCCTGCGCACCCCGTTCTACCCCGCCCCGCGGTCCCCGCGCACCCCAGTCTCCGCGCCCTCCCACCCGCGCACCCCGAAACACCCGCCCAGCGCGCTCCCCCACTCCCCCACTCCCCCGCTCCCGCCCCGCTCCCAGGTGCATCCCCTCGCAGCGGGGGCGGCCCGGCTCCTCCCGCCGGGGCGGGGGCGGCTCCCGGGGGCGCGCATGTCCGGCCCCGCCCGGTAAATTCCGGCGGGCCGGGCCGGGCCGGGACCACCAGCCCCGCACCTGCTGCTCCCGCCATGGCCGCGGACCTCGAGCCCGGCCGCCGCCGCCGCTGCTGCGCGCAGGACACGCCCGGTGAGCTGAGGGGGGCACCAGGGGGGTCCCCCGTCCCCGGGCACCACCGGGTCACCCCCTTCCCGACCCCCACACCGGGTACCGAGCGGGGATTCCCCGCCGGGTACCGGGTACCGGTGGGGTCCCCCCTCCTGAGCATCCCTGGGTACCGCCCTGGGAGCTCTGTGACCCCCTGCGGGGTCTGGGGACCGAGGTGACACGCAGCACTCGGCTGTCCCGCCGCGCTGAGCCCGGGCGGGGTGTGGGGATGTGGCCCCAGGGTGACTCCTGCAGCTCCCGCAGATGCTCCCAAGGTCCCGGATTCCCGCGGTGACAGCGACGGCCCCCGCCGGGGCTCCCTCTGCGACCGGCACTGCGCTGCCATCTACAACGTGCAGGGGGACCTGGGCGACCTGGGCTGCCACCTGCACCGTCCCCGTGTCCCCCCAGGTAGGCCGGCTGTGGGATTGGCCGGGTATGGGGCCCTGGGGGTCCCACAGCCGCTGTGACACCCCCTGTGTGTCACCCGCAGCCACGTCCACCCCGAACTGCTGCCAGCAGCACTCGGAGGAGGTGTGCGAGAGCTGC
This sequence comes from Motacilla alba alba, assembly GCF_015832195.1. Taxonomy (NCBI): domain Eukaryota; kingdom Metazoa; phylum Chordata; class Aves; order Passeriformes; family Motacillidae; genus Motacilla; species Motacilla alba. Next base: position 1,050,759 of record NC_052031.1, on the reverse strand, counting down.
GTGGTGAAAACCACCCTGACGGCCGAGAACGCCGTGGAGGCCAACAAGCTCTCCAACAACTACAAGGTGGGTGGGGGCACCTGTGGGTGCTCCTGGAGGGCTGTAATGGGTTTAGTTTTCTTCCTCTTCACTCATCCCAAAAAAACCCCTCTCTGCAGTTTGGCTTCAAGAAATGGAAGAGCCACGTGACGGCGCGGCCCTGGGAGGACCGGTCCGAGATTGTCAAGGAGCTCTACTCTGACCTCAATGTCATCCGAGCCTCTGGAGGTGGGTGGCCTTGGGGACAAGCCAGTGTGGATTTGGGCAGCTGCAGGTGACAACGGTCCCACCTGGTGCCTTCCCTCCTGCAGGGTCCACGCTGACGTGTGGGAATGTCCTTTACCTGCTGCTCTTTGGCTGGTGGCTCTCGCTCCTCTACGTCCTCGTGGCTGCCGTGATGTTCATCACCGTCATGGGGGCTCCTTATGGTGAGTTCCAAATTTGGGACCCCCGTGTGAGGGCTGGATGAGCTCAGAACTGCACTGTTGGGGGCTCCTGGGTCCCTTCTCCGTGGAATGTCCCTGTAGCTGGAAGGGACACTGATGGTCATGTCCCCACAGGGAGGCTCTGCTGGGACCTGGCTGGGTACTTCCTCTGGCCCTTTGGCAAAGTGATCCAGAAAGTGGAGGTAAGGGTGCCTTGGGAGCCCCTGGGGGGTCTTGGGGTGCCCTATGCAGACTCTGACATCCTCCTCTCCCCAGGTCCCCAAATCCCATCAGGCGTGTGAGACCGGCGTGGGGGAGAGCTCAGCCCTGCTCGGGGGTGCCACACCGCTCCGCTGGCGCCCAGGGTGCTGGCTGGGCACCGGATACTGGGTGAGCCCCATGCTGGACCCGCTGCCATCCCCCTGCAGCCCCCAGCGTGGTGGGCAAGGTGCCCACAGGCCCCTTCCCTCCACTGGGGTCAGTGGTTCGGGGGGCAGTCCCTGAAGGTCACCTCCTGTTACAGCACCGTGCCAGCACCGCGGTGTGGCTGTGCCTGGGCTTCCCGCTGCTGGCGCTGGCCCACGGGCTCGTGTGTGTCACCGCGTGGCTCCTCATCGTCCTCATCCCTGTGGCCAAGCTGAGCGCCCGCGCCACCTCCCGCGTCCTGCCGCTGCCCCCGGAGCGCGTGCTCATCCGGCGCCTGAGGATGGTGAGCCACTCTGGGCGGGGCCAGGGTCCCACACCCCGCTCTGGGGGGCATTTTGGGCTGGGGGTGACCCTCTTGTCCCTCTGCAGACAGAGGTGCCTCTGGAGGGAGAGGTGATTCTCTGCTGTTACCGCGCCGCCAACCCCTACTACTACAAATACGCCGTGGACGGCATCAACGTCTTCGCCGTCAGTATCCTTTGGGAGCTGGCGTGGGACGGGTGGGGAGCGACCCCAAAGCCACCCCCCCTCTGCTTGTCCTTGACTGGCCACCCCAGACCTGCTGCCCCTGGTGCTGGTGACGCTGGTGCTGGGTTACGTGGACAGCCCCAACCATCTGACCGGCTCCGCCGTCAAGTTCACCTTGGCCCTGCTCTCCATCATGCCCCTCTCCTACTACATCGGCATGGCCATCGCCAGGTGAGGTGACGGGGGACGCTCGGTGGCAAAGTGGGGGCACTCCAGCCCTGCTGTGACACCCTTTTCCTCCTCTCCAGCATCTCGGCCCAGAGCAATTTCGCGGTGGGAGCTGTGGTGAACGCCACGTTTGGCTCCATCACCGAGCTGACCTTCTACATCACCGCCCTCATCAAGGGCTCGCGTGAGGGCAACCGCTGCTACGCCGAGGTGGTCAAGTCGGCGTTGACAGGGACGCTGGTGGGCTGTGTCCTCTTTGTGCCGGTGAGACGGGTGGCACTGAGAGCTGGGAGGGTGCTGTGAGCAGAGCACTGATGGGGGATTTTTTTGGGGGGGTTTTTTCCATCCCCAAGGGTCTGTGCATGGTCATCGGGGGTATCCGGCACCAGGAGCAGCGGTTCAACAGCCGCTCTGCGGGCGTCAGCTCGGCCCTGCTCTTCCTCTCCGTGGGAGGTGAGCTGGGGACAGGGGTGTCCCCAGGTCTGGGGGGTCCCCCCAGGGTGGGTGCCTGCTCCATGTGCTGTCCCTGCAGGTGTCTTTGCCCCAACGCTCTTCTCCAAGGTGTACGGGAAGCTGGTCTGCGGCGAGTGCCACAACGTCACCCAGAACCCGCTGGGCCACTACCTCTGCCACAACTGTCACTTTGACCTGGTGAGTGGGGACCTGGACCCCCAACAGGGGGAATTTGGTGTCGGGGATGCTCCGAGCCCCCCTGGCTCTTGTGCTGGGTGGTGGCAGCGGGGCTGTCCCTTGTCCCCTGTATCCCTGTTGACAGGTGCTCTCTCTGCAGATGGACAACAACGGCACCCTCTACTACAGCCACGTCCAGTGAGTGTCCACTGCGGTGGGGACAGGGCTGTCCCCACACTGGGGTGGCACCTCCTGGCTTTGATCATGTTCCTGCATCCCTGCCTCTCCACCCCAATGATCCAGCGCCCCATTTCCTCATCCCCAGGGGAAGTCCCCTGGGGTCTCCATGCCAGACCCTGGTGGCACTGACAGTGTCACCTGCATCCCACAGACCCCTGGTGTACACAGTGTCCATCCTGCTCCCTGCTGCCTACCTCATCGGGCTCTTCTTCACCCTCAAAACCCACACACACATCTACGACATCCACATCAGCGACTGTCACAGTAAGTGTCCCCAAATGTCCCGGCTGCAAGGCTGGCTCTTGTCACTGCTCTGGAGCGTCCCACACGTCTCTGCTCTCTCGCCAGTGCCTGGCCACCACCACAGTGCTGTGGTGCACTGGTCCCGCTGGCGGGCCCTGGTCATCCTCCTGCTCTCCACGCTCTGCATGTCGGCCTGTGCTGACCTGGCCACGGAGCACATCAGCCCCATCCTCACCAACTCCACCATCTCACAGGTGAGCTGGCTCTGGCTGTCCCCAAGGACCCAGCTGTGCCCTCCAGGGATGGGGACCTGCCCTGGCTGCAGCTGGAACCCCAAAAGGAGTGGGGGAAAGGTGCTGAGATGCTCTGTGCAGTTGGCCAGGGCGTGGATGTGGTCAGGCCCGGGCTGATGTCACCTCTTCCCTGCAGTACTTCATCGGTGTCACTGTGCTGGCAATGGTGCCCGAGCTGCCAGAGATTGTCAATGGCATCCAGTTTGCTCTGCAGAACAATCTGAGCTTGAGGTGAGATGGCTCCAAGGATGAGTTTTGGGGTGGTTCCTGTGCCCTGTCCCAGTCCCATCACTGTGCCTTGGTGCCCATGATGGGCTGCCCGGCCACTGGTGGGTCAGAGTCTGTGTCAGCTCGTCCTCGAGGAGATCAGTCACCCAAAAAATGGTGTCAGAACTGGCACGGGCTCTGTGGTTTGGGATTTTCTCACCCAGAGACAGCCCCTAAGTTGTCCTTCCTCCCCAGCATCGAGATCGGGAACTGCATCGCGGTGCAGGTCTGCATGCTCCAGATCCCCATCCTGGTGCTCTTCACCATCTTCTACGTGAGTAGCCCCAGGCCAGCCCTGGGGGACTGTCCCATGGTGTCCGTGGGACATGGAAAGGCCACAGCTGCCCTTGCAGTGTCTCCCCTCCGCTCAGTGCAGGGGAAGTGGGGTCAGAGGTCTCCTGGTGCTGTCCCCACCCTGGGGACGCGTGGCAGAGGGGTTTAAGGGGTGACACACAAGTCCCCAGACAGAGTCAGCGTGGGGCTGTCCTGGCTTGCCATAAACCCCAAATCCTCTTCCTCGCAGCCAACCAACTTCACGCTCGTCTTCAGCGACCTCCACGTCTACGCCAGCATGTTCAGCGTGGTGCTCATGAACTACATCTTCATGGATGGCAAATGTGACTATTTCCAAGGTGACCGCCTCGCACAGGGTGCTGTGGCACTTGGAGCATCCCTGTATTCCCTGGGATGTGGGGATGGGGGGCTCCTGGGCCCAACCCTGGGGTCATCTGCTTTTTGGGGCTTTTGGCGTGTGGTGACCTGAGCGATCCTGGGGTCTTGGTTGACCATTTTGGAGCTGTTCCCCTACAGCAGCTCCAAGGAGATCACTCCCATTTCCCCCTTCAAAAGGTTTTAAACTCCCTTTTAATGGACATTTTGTAGAGAACCATAGAAGTCGTCTGCAGGGAGCTAATCCAGACCACACCAGGTCTAAACCGGTGTCCCTCCTCGCTCCAGGGAGTAACTCACTCCACCCCTCTCTGTCTGCCCCAGGCACGGTGCTGGTGATGGTTTACTTCATCCTCCTGGCCGTGTATTTCTTCGCCCCGTCGCCCAGCGGCTGCTGAGGTTTGGATTCTCCTGTCTCCAGCCCCTCGTTGGGATCAGCACCCATCAAGACCTTTTCCAGTGTCTCAGGGACTTGGCCGGGCTGGCTCCGGTCTGGAAGCGCCGTTTCCTGAAGCTCCTGCTGCTGCTGGGCTCCCCCCGTGGGGCTTCAGGGATGGGAAGGGTGGTGGCAGCGGGGTGGCTCCCAAAATGAGGAGCCTCAAAGCCAGAGCGCGTCACACAGGCATCTCCAGCCCACACTCGAGTGGCTGGAAGGAAAACTGTCCTTAGAGGAGGGTCTTGAAGGGGATTTCTGTGTGTCTCGAGGACAGACCCCTCCTGGGGACGTGCTGCACGGGGAGAAGGTGCCTGAGAAGTTCCTCATCCTCCCAGGCCTGGGAAGGGCCTGGGAATCGCACACGGGGATGTTTGATGGCACCAGAAATGCACCCAAAGCTATTTTCAGCTGTTTTGTCATTAAAGCAGTTTTGTACAAATCATAAACAAGTTTGTTTCTCCTTAAATGAGCCTCAGGCACCAGCCTGGGCCCCTCTGTGGCCACCATTTCCTGTCCTCTGTCACCTCAGCTTTCTGCATGACCCTCCCAAAGCTCCAGCTCATCTCCAGCCTGGTCTTCTCTGACTGTCTTTGGTCCTCCTGGCTTTGAGGGCTGTCCCAGACCCCTGAGAAGGTTCAGGGGACGCTCCTGCTCTTTCTTATCCATAGGGTGTGACAAGCTGGGGACATCTCCCTCCACACAGGGAAATGCTGATGGATGAGGTGAGAGGACAAAGCTGGGGCTTGGATATATTTATTATCTTGAAAAACAAAAAAAATCCCAAAGCAAAACACTGACAGGTCCATTACCACAGGCAAGGAGGCTCTGGTGCCTCTTCCCCTCCCCTGTTCCTTCAGCATGGAGTGCTGTCACAGCAGTGCTGGACTCTGACAGGAGGGAGGAAGGAGGCAGCCTGGGCCTGCCCTCCTCTGCAGCTCGTTAGTGATTAATGAAGCTGCTTTATTCAGCCTTTCTGTTTTCCTAGGGAGGCAGCAGCAGGGCCAATCCTGCTGTCCTTAGTGTGGGACATTTGGGAGCATTGCCAGGTGGGTAGCTGGAGGTGCTGGTGGCAGGACAGGGATGGAGGGGAAGCAGAAGCTGTAGGAGAACCTACTCAGTGCCACCATCTCACTGACATTAACCAAACCATCTCTCCTGGGCTGAGGGCTGCTCAGGAATTCTGTTCTGAGCTGGCTTTCCCTGTCTGCTTGCATCCTGTCCCCATCCCAGGCAGCACTGGGGATGCTCCTACCCCTGTCCATCAGTTGCTGCAGATGCTGGATCCTCTCCCTCAGGGAATTCCAATTAAAGCTTTCATCCACAGGCAGGAGCCCAGCAGCAATTCAAGCCCCCCTCAGCAGGAGCTGGGAGCTCAGTGCTTCAACCGAGTCACTTTTTTAGGAAGAGCAGCCTCTAAGGATCTGGTGTCCCTCACGCAGCAGCCAATGGAGGCTATGGAATGGGAAAGAGCCCTGGAAAATCCAGCAGTGGGTGGTGTCGTACAGCTTTTATCAGCAGAAGTCCTTGGACCTTTGTGGTTTACTTGGTGATGCTTTCCAGCTGCTGGGGATGGAGGGATGCACAGGGATCAAGTCCAACTCCTGGCCCTGCCCAGGACAACCCAACAATCCCCCCCTGGCCCCAAGAGCATTGTCCAAACGCTCCTGGGCCATCCCATTCCCTGGGGAGCCTGGGCAGAGCGGGACAATCCCCTCCCTTGCTGCTGTCCCTGATGTCCCCAGGACAGAGCTGTCCCTGCTGGCTCCAGGGCACTGCTGTCCCATCACCCAGGACCTCCAGGTCCCTTCCCACAGCTGCTCCCCAGCCTGTCCTGGATGCACTTTGCTGGAGTCTGAAGGTTCCACCTCCTGGCTCTCCTGGATCATCCAGGGGGGTTGTGCTGCTGCAGCAGGAAAGCAGGGAGGCCAAGCAGCACTTCCCTCTCCCGCAGCCGTGCTGGCTGTGACCCGTGTCTGTGCTGTCCACCTGAGGTTTTTCAGTACTTCCCAGAATAATCTTTTCCAGGGTTTTACCAGGCACTGGAGCGGGACTAACAGCCCTGTGGTTTCCAGGGTTGTCCCTTGAAAACTGGGACCAGCTTCCAGCCAGCTGAGACCTCTCCAGAGTCCCAAGACTGCTCCAAAACCATCGAGAGAGGCTTTGTGACAACCTCGGAGAAAGCTCCAGAAACTTCCAAAGTAAGGAAAACCTAAGAACCTAAGGAATGTGCTTGCTCAGAGATCTTGGATGGCTCCAGTATCACCCTGGGGATGAGGGGAGATGCTCTTTAAAGCAGGTGAGAGAAAAACCAGCCCAGGGATGGCCAGGCTGCTCCAGGACAAGGTCCACAAGGCAAAGATGGAAGTGTGGATATCCAGCCTCAGAGTTTGGCATGGAAAAAGGAGCTGGTCCTGCAGGTCACTGCAAGCCAGGGCAGGAGAGCAGGGAACCTTTCCCCAGCTGCCAGCAGGGTCTGGATTCAGCAGCCAGGGAGGCTGGGAAGGGGTTGAAATGCACAATTCCTGTGAAGGTGCAATGCAGGGGATGGAGGCACCAGAGCTCCAGGCAGTTCCCACCAGTTCCTGTGGTCCCAGCACCTGCGAAAGCCTCAGCTGTGTGGTCTGGACTTTGTTTTCTGAGCCTCGGGGGGGAAAAAGCAGCAACTGAAGCTGGAGAAAAAGGAAAATCTATTCTCAAGACCAGGAGAAGCTTAATTTTGGGACAAGGGGTGAGCTCCCTACGTGGGGAGCAGTGACTCCAGCAGGCAGCACCTTTGGATTAACAACATGAAGACAATGCTATGGTTTATTTAAACATAAATGCAATATCTCTTAAAAAGAAACTAAAACCCCAGAGTGTAACCTGCCTTTGATGAAAAGGAAAGCATTGGGAAAAGCTGATTTTAAAAACAAAAGGCACTTAAAAATGGGCTCCAACTGAAAAGGATTTTGCACAAACCTCATGCCTGGAGCTGTTCAGAGTTCAGTGGCCACTTAAACAAATGCAGTGTAGAGAGCACAAGAGGACCAGAGCCACCCTTTCCTGTGCAGAGACAATCCCTGTCCCCAGGAGGAGGGACAGTTGTTCCCTCTCCCCTTTTTTGGATGCTGTATTTCCTGGGCTGAGCGATCCACAAAGGCACTCCCCAAACCAGCTTTAAATCGCATCTCCCACCCTCAGGGGAACATGAAACAAGAAGAAAAAGGCCAATTTGGGATGCGTGGGAGGAAGGAAAACCAAAAGCTGGGAGATGCTGAGATCCAGGGCTCGGTTGAGCAGGTTCAAAGAGCTCTGAAATCTACGGGGTAAGTTTTTGCTGTAGCTCGTTCTGGGTGCAAAGTGAGCCGAAAAGGTTACAAAAGCCTCAGGAAAACCTTTTCCCTCCCCACCCCCAGTAAACTACACAGTAGTCCCTTAAGTGGCAACTTTTTCCCAGTCTTCCAAGCAAACCTTTCAATATGAAAAGGGGAGGACACAGACACTGCACCAGGGAAGCTGCGGGGGCCAAGCTTCGCTCGCCGCCCCGGGCGACGTTCCAGCGTCTCCGGAAGCTCGGGGTGGGAACATGCCCGTGGAACACATGCAGGGCTGCAGGAATGCCTGGGGAAGGACAGGGGCAGCTCAGCTGGCTGGGAGGGATGGGGCATCCAGAGCAAAAGAGCAGCTTGGTGGTTGTTCTGCATCAAATGTCCCTCCTCGGATGCGACGGTGGAAGTACCGAGGCGAAGGTGCCGCGTGTAAGCACGGGCTCAGACATTCAGGAACTCATTAAGCTCCCCAATTAATTGCAAGCGTGTGCTGATGACAGGTTGCTGGTTGGCTGCTTAGTCTCAGAAAATACTTTTGGATTAATGGTGTAACTTAGAGCTCCATAAATTAAAAGGGGACTTTCTTTTTTTTCCAATGACTAAAAGTAACCTTGTGTGGAAAGGCATTGATGTATTTGCTGAGTAAGGCCTAGAGCAGGTTCCTCCATGTTCTTAGCAGGACCATCCATGGAATCCATAAATAGGGGCGGGAGGGGGAACTCTTCAGCGTGGTGGCTCTTGGACAGAAGCGGGAGATGTTCTCATTTTAGTCGCTCAACGAGTCCCTGCGTCAGTCCGAGGTGCAAAAGCTGGGATCTGGAGAGGGTTGCTAGGTGAGGGAAGGATTCCAGGAGCTTCTCCCAGCACAGTTCCAGCAGGCTGGGCACCACCAGCCACATTTTGAACAGGGAGCCAGTCCGTTTGTTTTCGTGGATGTTGACCACCCCTCCGTGGACGTACATGCAGCCAGCCTGGGTGGGGAGAGTGGGACAGGAGTTACAGAGCCAGGAAAAGCAGGACTGGGCTTTATTCCCACCTCGCTGCCTCAGCCACTCGCCCTGGGATGCTCTGAGTCAAGGGAGGAATCACTGCTGCAGGGGCCATGTCTCATCCTAAGCCATTTAAGCATCACCTCTGAGTGCCTTGCTGGGAGTTTCAGGTGATTTCTCTGCCAAGAAATCCATTTTAGGAGTGTGGCAAACTGTTAATACAGTAGTACAGAGCCATACTCATGTTCCAGCTAAAAATAATGTATTTTTAAACTACACCCACCTCAGACATCCTGCATTCCCTTGGCTCAGCACAACCCTGCTCCAGGGATGACAGGAACACAGAGAGATGGGAAAAACTCAGCTGCTGAGTGGCCTTTTTTTTTTTTTTTTTCCCACAGGCTGGCAAAGAAAGGGCATTCCAGCTGTCCAGGCAGTCACTGAGCTGCCTGGGAAACACCTTTATCAGACTTCCCAGGAAAAGCTGCATTTGTAACACTCCCCACATGAAGTGACAGCGAGGAATGTGATCTCTGCCCTAAGGAGATGAGGGAGGTGAAGGCACAGCCACAGGCCCTTCTGGCTGTTAATTACCAATCCCAGCCCTCCAGACTTAAGGCCAAAAGCTCTGGCTATACCAACATTCCTTAGTGGCTTCCAAAGGGTTGGAAACAGCCTCATCCAATCCTTCACCTCAGGCTGTTCTCAGTAGGATAAAATCACTTTACTCAGGGAGTATTTGTGCTTTTTTGTTTTCCTTTCAGAAGCAGGAACTGCTGTACCCACACAGACTTTAAAGGCTCAGATTCTGCATCATTTCTTTCAGAAAGCAAAACCCAGAGTGTGGCTCCACTCTTCAAAGAGCAGCAGGAAGAAGAGCCTCCCAAAAGCTGCTGCATCCAGTGGAGGTCACTTCCTTGGGACCATCAGCTCTATCTGCAGCCCACCCCAAGGTAAGAGTGCTTGGAGGAAGGATCCCAGCTCCAGAGGAACAAAAGGAGTCACTTACTGGGGTGACAGCAGCACAGTGGAAGTACACGGGCTCTGGCATGGCAGCTGGGAGCTTCACCCACTGGAAAGTTTGGAGGTTCAGCTTCCAAACATCTCCCAGAATCACCTCTCCGTTGTAGCCCCCACACACAAACACATCTGCAAGAGAGGGGATGTGGGGAGCTGCCAGGCCCAGCCCCTGCCAGGAACCAGGGGCCAGGCTGGGAGAGAGCTCAGGGATCACCCTCCCCACACAGGTTTGGGGTCAGCAACTGTTGCACCCCAACAAATGCTCTCAGGATCTCCCAAATCAGGCCCACCACCAAGCAGAGGCCACTTAAAGATTCCCAGACTGGCTTGGGTGGGAAGGGACCTCAAAGCCCATCCAGTTCTGTCCCTATGGGCAGGGCCACCTGCCAGTGTCCCAGGCTGCTCCAGCCCCAGTGTCCAGCCTGGCCTGGGGCACTGCAGGGATGCAGGGGCAGCCCCAGCTGCTCTGGCAATTCCAGCCCAGCCAGGAATTCCTCATGGCCAAGATCCCATCCATGGCTGCCCTCTGGCACTGGCAGCCATTCCCTGGGTGCTGTCCCTGCAGGTCTTGTCCCCAGTCCCTCTGCAGCGACCCTGGAGCCCCTGCAGGCCCTGCAATGTGCTGGAAGCTTTCCCTGGAGCCTTCTCCTCTCCAGGTGAGCACCCCCAGCTCTCCCAGCCTGGCTCCAGCCTTGGAGCAGCTCTGAGGCCTCCTCTGGGCTCTCTCCAGCACCTCCAGGTCCTTCTGATGTTGTGCCCAGGGCTGGGGCAGCTCTGCAGGTGGGGTCTCACTGAGAGGGGCAGAATCCCCCCTCCCCTGCCCACACTGGGGGTCAGGCTGGATTTCTGGCCCGTGTCCCCCTGCCCAGCCTGCCTGTGACCCCAAGCCCACCACGGCAGACTCAGTAAATGCCACTGCAAGCAGGAGAGCGTTCTCTCTGCTCACAGCCAAGCTGGGTTCCCAGACACCTGGGCTTGAGCAGATTCCAGGGATTTGAAACCCTCAGGGAACAGCCCCAGCTCCCAGTCCTGCCTTGCTCCCAGCTTTGCCCAGGTTCTCAGTTCAGAGGCTGCCAAATCCTGCTGGTGGGCTGGAAGCATCTCCCAGCTCCTGCCTGACTTTCACGGGCACAATTAACACTCCTAGGAAATACAATCCAGCATCTCCCTCCACCCTTCCACAGAGAGCACTCAGCCACTGACCCGAAGGGTTTGGAAAAGAGGGATCAAGATTGTAACTGGTTTTTCAGTGCAGAAGAAGGAATGGTGCCAGCTGGGCAGCTTAAAGCCTGTCAGTGAGGAAAAAATCCTCTTCCAGAAAAGCCACGTGCTCCCTGCAGCTCTCTCCAGCTCTCCCCTGTTTGGTTGCACAAGATACACCAATTTCCCAGAGGTAAATCTTACCATTTTTTATCTGGACACAGCTGTGGCATCTTCTGGCTGCTGGGAAGCCTGGGGACAATAAGTTTAAAATATATATATCAGCAATAATTGCTTTAAAGTGCTAGTGCAGGTGGTGATTTTTGTCTCAACATTTAATCACGGAGTTCCATTTTTAAGAGGCTTTGCTTTTCTGCTATCCCAGGTATAAAAGGTGTGATTTTAAGCAGCTGTTTCAGGTTTGAGCCCTAATTTCTCTCTGGGGAAGGAAGACAGTGCTGGAATTTTGTTCCCCAGAGTCTCAAATCTGGCTTGGTGAAAAGCAGCTGAGATTCCAGGGAAAGCCCAGGGCCTCAAAGGGAGCAGGGATGATCTGGATCCTCTGGGAGCAGATCCAGGCACTGCCACCTTTCCCAAGCAGGGAGAGAGGGAAGCCAGACTGCCAAAGTCCCTTGGATGGGCTCATCCTCAGTGCTGCAGCACAAGCAGGATCTCAAACCCAGCATAAAGCCACGCATTGAACAAGAAATCTGCACCCTCGAGCACCTTGGCCACTCTGGCTTACAGGGAAAGAAGGGAAATTCCAAACTCACCGACTTTCTCGTGAGGTTTTGTGGTGATCTCCTCCCAGGTGTTGGTTTCCAGGTTGTAGGCGTGGATCTGGGGGGAAAGAGGAGCCATGAGACCCTCCTGGCTCTGCCAGCACCAGGGTGATGCAGGCTCTGACCCACTACAAATAAATCCCTTTTTTTCATTAAGTGGAAACCCAAAAATAGCTGATCCCAGGCAGTGACTAAGCAGGTCTAAAATCACCTTTGAAGCTCCATCCCAGCTTTGCTATTTCAGCCCTACAGCTGAAAAAAGGAAAAGAATATTGCTTTTTAGAAGAGCTGGACCAATTAAAATCCACACCCTCGAGCTCTCAGAAGGATTTAGAAATACCTTTCTCCTGCTGCACACAGGGAGAAAAATGGGACAATGGAGAGATAAAATGTCACATAAAGTGCTGCAGACTCCACTTTTTTGGAAGCACAGCACTATTTAAAGTGACCACAGATCCATCACCAAGCCATTCTGTGGCAAATCCAGGTTTTACAGAAATAGGAGAACAATCTGCTCCCAATTCTATTTTTTTTCTTTTTTCTTTTTTTTTTTTTTACCAGGCTCTCCAGGCAAAGCCAGATGAAGAGGCTGTGCTGGTAATTCCTCAGTGAGGAAAATCTGTCCAGGGTTCCAAATGCCTCACCTTATCCAAGGAATAAGCTGTCCAGGAAGTTCCACCTCCCAGGATATAAATCCTTTGACCATCGTGAGCAATTTCATGTCTGTACCTGAAGGTGCAGAGCAGCACAATTAGCAACAACAAAAAGTCTTCTGGAAATCACCATCAAATCCCAGGGATTTCAGCAGAAACTCCCAAGCCTGGCTCTGCCGCATCAGTCCCTCAGGCTGGGAGCATTCAGGAGATGTGGGAGCTTTCCTCAGCCCTCCAAGCAGCACCCCAGAAGTCTGAAAAGCATTTTCTGGTTGCAGAGTATTTATTAATTATTTAAGTGCAAGGATTAGTGAATAGCAGACAGCCATCAATATTCCAGCCCCTTCTTAGGGAAGTGTCCAAGGCCAGGCTGGACAGGCCTTGGAGCAATCTGGGATACTGGAAGGTGTCCCTGCCCAGGGCAGGGGGGTGGAATTAGATTTGTTTTAAGAATTTAAGAAGAATTTTAAGATTCCTATGAGCCCAAACCATTCTGGGATTCTTCCATTCCCAATTCCCTGTTCTCAGCTGGACACCAAACCATGGATGTGAGCGACCAAAATCCTTCCTCCCAATGCCACAACAACTCCCAGGCAAAGGAGGGCTGGAAATGCCAACCAGAGCAAGATATCCCAAAGCTTCCCATCCCCTACCTCCCAAAAAAGCTCCCTGAGGCTGCCCAGGTGCTCACCTCTCCTCTGGCATGTCACAGGACATATTGTTTGGCTTCAGCTGGATCCACTCGCGGGTGTTGAGGTCCAGCTTGTGGAGATCAGTGCTGTAAATGTAGCCAGTTGTTCCTCCAAACACGTAGAGACACCCATTGATGATGGCCATGGCCTGGCAGAGAAACCAGAAAGGATTTGGGACACCTGGGGCTGGAGAAGAGGGAATTCCTGCTCCTCCAAAGCAGCTGGGCACCAGCAAAAAGGGTCAGTCCTGTGGTGAGTGTCAGTTCATTCCCTGTCCACCTCGTTCACCCACTTTATGGAAAGCCTTAAAAGGTGAAATTCCAACATAAGGGAACCCTAGGAACTTGCATTTGGAGTTTTGTGGTTTAAGGGCTTTGACTACGAACCACTCCTTAAATCACTTTTTTATTTTCATTTAAAGTTTTGGATTTTAAAGGTTCTGACTATGAACCACTCCTTAAAACCCTTTTTGAATTTTCATTTAGTTTTGGGTTTTGAAGGTTTTGACTATGAACCTCTGCTTAAATCACTTTTTAAATTCTGATTTATAGTTTTGGGGTTTGAAGGTTTTTGACTACCAAGCACTCCTTAAATCACACTTTTTTTTTTTTCATTCAGCTGCAGCAGGCATTTAATGAACAAATTCTGCCCTTTCTAACGAGGAGAAAACCTCCTTTCCTTTGCAATCTCCAAAACCCAAGACCGCTCCATTTCTTCCCGAAGGACACCTGCTTTTCCTCGTGCTTTTCCTCAGAGGGAGGTGAGGAGCAGAGAGGGGATGGTGGTGCCTGAGCCCCGGGAGCTCCCCGTGCTCCCCACCTGGCCGTAGATGCGGTTGGGTTTCTTGCCGCGGCAGCTGAGCAGGGCCCATCTCTTGTACTTGACGTTGCACACGTGGACGTCGTTCCCGTTGCTCTCTCCAAAGGGGATCCCGGTGCCCCCAAACACCAGGAGGTTGTTGCCGTGTAAAACAACTGGGGGAGAGAGAGTAAAAACAGGGCTGCTCATTGCTGTGAGATCAGCAGGAGAGGATTTTTCCAGGCTGGACTGGGCTTGGAGCAATCTGCTCTACTCTAGGGAACGTGTCTCTGCCCATGGTGTGGAATTGGATGATCTTCATGCTCCCTTCCAGCCCAAACCATTCCAGGTTTGCCTGCTCTGAGACAGCACTGCTCAGGGCTGTTAAACTCCCTACAATCCAGCCCAAACCATTCCATTTCCCTGCTCTGGACGCAGCAGTGCTCAGGGCTGTTAAACTCCCTACAATCCAGCCCAAACCATTCCATTTCCCTGCTCTGGACACAGCAGTGCTCAGGGCTGTTCCAATTCCCTACAATCCAGCCCAAACCATTCCATTTCCCTGCTCTGGACGCAGCAGTGCTCAGGGCTGTTCCAATTCCCTACAATCCAGCCCAAGCCATTCCATTTCCCTGCTCTGGACGCAGCAGTGCTCAGGGCTGTTAAACTCCCTACAATCCAGCCCAAGCCATTCCATTTCCCTGCTCTGGAGACAGCAGTGCTCAGGGCTGTTCCAATTCCCTACAATCCAACCCAAACCATTCCATTTCCCTGCTCTGGACGCAGCAGTGCTCAGGGCTGTTCCAATTCCCTACAATCCAGCCCAAGCCATTCCATTTCCCTGCTCTGGACACAGCAGTGCTCAGGGCTGTTCCAATTCCCTACAATCCAACCCAAACCATTCCATTTCCCTGCTCTGGACGCAGCAGTGCTCAGGGCTGCTAAAATTCCCTACAATCCAGCCCGTGCATTGATGGCTTTGAGAGGCTCTAAAGGAGAAAGGATCCCAACTAAAACCATGGTAACCAAAGGCCTGCTTTGAAAAGTGAACAAAGACAGCTATTTTTGGATGCTCGGAGATGTCTGCATGAGGCACCTTCCTGCTGAAAGCACAGCAAGGTAAACACCTGGAAAACACCTCTTGCTTTCCCATTTCCCGAGCAAAAATGGAAAGAAAAATCCCAAACCCAACCCAACCTCAGGGCCTGCTTGGAAAAACAGCATCCAGATTTCCAGTTCTTGCCTGGACTAAAATAGCCAGGATTAAAATAGCTGCAGGAGCAGGCACGCGAGGAGTTGGGTTCCCATACGTACGTGACATGGAGGCCAGCTCCCTGGGCATGTAGCCTTCGGTGCCCATCTGGTGCCAGGTGTCCGTGGCAAAGTTGTACCTCCAGAGCTCCCTGAAGAGGGGGTAGTCCTCGTTCTCCGGCCCCCCAGACTCATCGTAGTCGGGATTGTAGCCCCCGAAGACGTAGAGGTTGGAACTGTCGGCCACGCAGCGATGGCCGCTCCTGGCCGGGGGGCACCTGTGGCCTGGAGGAGGAGGAGGAGAAACAACAGCTCCACAAGAGCTCAGCGTGTGTCCCAGGGGCAGCAGTGCACCCACTGGGATGCATTCCACAGGGAAGGGCCTCTGCAGCAGGAGGAAATGGCTTTGGGAAGGACAGGCTGGAGAAGGGACAGCCTGTGTGTCGCCATCTCACTCCTGCCCCTGGACCGCGTGGCAACCCTTCCACAACAGCCCTTTCTGAGGTATTTGATAAAATCCCTCTTCTTTCACTCTGTTTGGCAAATTTCACTCAGAAACAATCCCAAATGTCTGTATTTAGAGCTGCCCAACAGATAAAAAAATTAGGATCTGCTTTCCCTCCAACAAAAACCTCTCTGTGATGTCCCTCTTTGCCCCTTGTTCCCTTTGTTCCTTGGATCTCAAGAAGACTTTGTCATTAAACAAAGCATTTCAGTTTAGTTTAGTGACAAAGTTTAGTGCCTTTTGTCACTGCACAGGTCGGACAGAACAGGGAAAATCTGCTCCTAAATATTTATTTAATTATTCCTAAATAAAGGCACTTGCAGGGGGCAGGAGCAGGGAATCCAGCTGAGATCCTCCAGGCACGTGCAGCCATTCCCAAATGAAAAAATGAAAAAAACTCAATGGAAATAAAAGCAGGGAGGACAATTCCAGCTCAGCTCTCAACTGGATAGATGAAAAGATGGATTCAGCCAAAATAAAACTAACCAGGAATATTTCTGGACAACAGAAATCAAGGTCTTGGCTGACAATTGACAAAAACAAAGCCAAACAAATCGGTGACCTTCACCTCCCACCTGCTCCCACAGACTTTTTTATGGATTTTAGGATAGAAAAGGAGCCAGGAAAACATCTAATGAGGGCCCAGCATGTTTCCTTCTGTTATAATTCCCAGCTATGAATCCAACACCGCAAGAAAAAAAAAAAAAAGAAAAAGGTGTGAAGCATTTTTCCGACAGGAAAAGTGAAATAAATGAAATAAATAATTTGTCCAGACCAAGTAATGAACTTGAGCTGAGCACAAGCAGCTTTGCTTAATCGTGTTCAACTCTGGTCCAAAACGAAGCTGCTCTCCAGGGTTCAGACAAGGTTTTGACAGATTTGGGGTGTTTCCAGGAATAATTGTGTCTCACAGCAATTCCCACTTGGAAAACTAACAAGCACTGGCTGAAAAAAGAGGGGAAGAAAGTTAAGGAATTAAGGGGAAAATCTGTAGTGGGGACATGGATGTTTGGGCACAGGAGAGGGGAATATTCTGCATCCTAATTTAAGAGGTGGTAAGGAATTAGGAGTTCAGATATTATATAAAATACAGATTTTATTTCCCTCCAGTTCTGACACTTGCCATGAGAATTTTCCAGAGGGAAAAGAGGAGAATAAGGCTGAGTTTTACATAAAGCCAATAAACTAAAGGTAAGAGGAGTAACTCCAAGAAAAGAAATTAAAACCCACCACCCAGGAGGCCTTCAGTGCCACCCACCTCCCAAAATCAAACAGGGAAGGCGCCTGACCTAGCCAGAAATCCCAATTTTCAACAGGAAGGGGTCACACATCCCCGCGAGGGTCCAAGGCCAGGCTCGGAGCACCCTGGGATGGTGCAACGTGTCCCTGCCCATGGCAGGGGTTGTAGTTATGATATTTTATGAAAATCCCTTTGCTAGGATTTTCTTTTTTTGAGAAGCTGAGAGGGCCTCAGCTTCAAGTGTGAACAATTTGTTATCTGTAATTGTGGAATGCAGCAAGCGTTTTCTGAACTAGTTCATGTGAGATGTTTCTATTTGCTAACTAATTGAGAAAGCAGCAACTTCCAAACTCTCTACAACTTACAGAATTTTGTTATTGATTCCTTGCTGTTCTTATTTTGCCTTCTGATGAATCTTTCTCTCTGTTCTTTGCAGTACAGTTATAGTGTGTTTTTTTTATATAATATATCTCATGATATAATAAACCAGCCTTCTGAAATGGAGTCAGTATCTCTCCCTCCCTTCACCAAGGACAAGGTGGGGGTTGGGCACAGCTTGGATTGGATGTGCCTTTCCCTGCTCACATGGAGCTCCAGCCACCTCCTGTTCTCCAGGGAGCACGAGGTCTTCTCCAGGGGAGTCCCAGGTCCCCAGGGAAGCTCTGCTTGCTGGATACCCTCAAGAGCAAAAGGTGAGAACCAGGAGGAGCCTCATGACCCAGCAGCTCCTCCTTGCAGATCTCTGAGTGGATGGACGTCCTGGTGGAGGATCATCCCAGCCTGGTCAGCAAGATCCAGATCGGGCAGAGCTACGAGCAGCGGCCCCTGCACGTGCTGAAGGTGGGTCCCGGGGCAGCCTGGCCCTGCAAATGCCCCTCGGGATGAGAAGCTGTGCCAAGGGAGCTCAGGGTGGACACCAGCAGGAATTTCCCCATGGAGAGGGGGTCAGGCCTTGGCCTAGGGAGCTTTGGAGCTCCCATCCCTGGAGGTGTCTGAGGAACTCCTGGAGGTGGCACTCAGGGCTCTGGGCTGGGGACAAGGTGGGGATGGGGCACAGCTTGGACTGGATGGGCTGGGAGGGCTTTTCCAACCCAATGGACTCAGAGATTCCAGGCTGAAGCATCACGACAGGGACATAATTAAGGCAAGTCCTAATTAAGGGCTGAGCCGTCCAACAGAGAGTGCTGGCTGGGCACTGGCCTGGCAACACCCTGCTTGACTGCCCTGAAGCAGGGACTGACCCAGGAGCTGTGAGGGAGCTGCTGCACTGACAATTCCAAACTGCTCCTCACTGAACTCCTCTCCTGCAGGAGCTGTAATTAGGACAGGGGATGGGACAAGAAGGTGTTTCCAGATGTGACACCGGAGCAGAGGAGGCTCAGGGGGACCTTGTGGCTCTGCACGAGTCCCTGCCAGGAGGGGACAGCCGGGGGGGTCGGGCTGTGCTGCAGGGAACAGGGACAGGAGGAGAGGGAGCGGCCTCAGGCTGGGCCAGGGCAGCTCAGGGGGGATTTTGGGAAATTCCTTCCTGGAAAGGGTGGTCAGGCACTGGCACAGCTGCCCAGGGCAGGGGTGGGGTCTCCATCCCTGGAGGGATTTCCCTGTGGATGTGGCACTTGAGGACGTGGGGCAGTGGTGACCATGGCAGTGCTGGGAATGGCTGGACTGAGACCTTTTCCAACGGAAAAGATTCCATGATTCCATGAACATGAAGTTGTTTAGAGCCTCCTGAAACCATCCTTTTTCTTATGACTGCCAGGAACCCTAACCAAATCTATTTCTGCCTCAGGGGTGGGTGTGGAGAGGAATGGGGCGCTTGGTGACAGGAGAAGGGACAATGGGCACAAACTGAAACACAGGAAATTCCAGCTGGATGTGAGGAAAAACTTCTGCTTTGAGAATGATGGGGCACTGAACAAGCTTCCCAGGGAAGCTGGGGCTGCCCCTGGATCCCTGGCAGTGCCCAAGGCCAGGCTGGATGGGGCTGGAACGTGGGACAGTGGGAGGTGTCCCTGCCATGGCAGAGGTGACACTGGATGGACTTTGAGTTCCCTTCCCATCCAAACCATCCCGCAGTTGTACACTCCTTGATCAGGTCCCTCTTTCCCCGAGGTAATTCGATCCCAACATCCACCCCAGGGTTATCTGCAGCATTTTGAGTATCTCAAAGTTCTTCCTGTCAGGATAACAGCAAAGGGAACAGCACCAGTGAAGAGCCTGGGCTGTTATCAGGGTGTCCCAAGCCATCCGTGACTTCAGCCCCACAAATCCCAGCTCAAGGCCATCCCCCCAGGTGTGTGTTCCACCACCACATCGTCAGCATCGCCAGCAGCAGCAGAAGTTCTACTTCAAGGCCTATTTTTGGAAATATAAACAGAATAACTACAGGGTGTAAAGGCAACAAATCCAACGTGGCTTTGGATCCTCCTCTTTTCCACGTCCCACATCTGTGGTGAATACCCCGGGGCTGTGCACGTGTCCTTTTCTCTGCTTTTTAAGGCTTTCTAAAGATTCTTTGTGATTATTTTTCCTCCTGCCTGGTTTTTCAACATCCACAACAGCAGGGTTCAATCTGTCCCTTTCCTTTTCTGATCCCTGCAGGAATCCTGAGGGACGTTTAGGTCAAGGGCTGAACCAGAACAAGACAAGTCAATATTGACTTTGACTGCCATCTTCAAAGTTTCATCTTTTCCACAACAGCTGGACAAAATAAGTTTGGAACTCGTGGAATTGGAGTCCCTCAGGAATGTTTGGATAAGCAGGACTGGGAATGCATCGCCAAGAGTGAGGTTTAAAATCTGTTTGTTCACCCAGCTGCGTTCAGCCTCTGCAGATCCCACCCTTCCCTTCCTGGGCAGGCTGCCCACGCCTGAGAAATTCCCAAGAGGAAAAAATCCCAAGAGGAAAAAATCCCAGCTCTAGCTGGCTCCCTGAACAACGGCTCTGAGGGGAAATGGGAGCAGCCGGAGGATCCAGCCAAGGATGCCAAACACAGCCTGCAGGACAGCCAAGAGATGTCCAGACACTGCTGAGACCTCCAAGCAGTGTTTCCAGAATTACCATCCTGGGAGAGCCCCTGGCTTTGGATCAAGGTCAAGAACAGGCAGCGAGGCTGGAGAGGGGCTGGGACACAAACCCTGAGAGGAGCCCTGAGGGAGCTGGGGGTGCTCAGCCTGCAGAAAGGAGACTCAGGGCTGCCCTCCTCGCTCTCCCAGCTCCTGGAAGGTGCCTGTGCTCAGCTGGGCTGGGCTCTGGCTCCAGGCAGCACTGACACAGCCAGAGCACACAGCCTCGAGCTGGGCCAAGGCAAACTCAGGCTGGAGAGCAGGAAAAAGCTTTTCCAGAAAGGGGAGAAAGCTCTGGGATGGCTGCCCGGGGAGGTGCTGCAGCCACCATCCCTGGCTGTGTCACCAAAGCCTGCGTGTGGCACTGGGGGACAGGGTCTGGCTGGGCTGCACTCGATGGCCTTGCAGGTCTCTCCCAGCCCAGGGATTGTGTGAACAGGGCTGGCTCTCCCAGGCTTTGTTTCCAAAATCTCTGGGGCAATCCCATTTTAAAGGATTTTACACCACTAAAACGGAGTGATCCTTGGGTTGTTTCCAAAAAGCATAAAGGAAAAGAAGGGAATTGTGGAGAATGAAAACCACAGAGCTGGGAAGATCATCTGGCCCAACGTCCTGTGGGAAAAGGACCTGGGATGAGGTTGTTGAGCACCTTGAGCAGCCACGTCCTGAAACCCTCCAGGGACTCCACCACATCCCAGGAGAGGCTGTTCCAGGGAGTGATGGTCCCAGGGAATGGTGAGTCCAGGGAATGGTGAGTCCAGGGAGTGATGGTCCCAGGGAATGGTGAGTCCAGGGAATGATGACTCCAGGGATTGATGGTCCAGGGGAATGGTGACTCTGGGGATTGATGGCCCCAGGCAATGATGGCTCCAGGGCACGATGGTCCCGGGCAATGATGGTCCCAGGGACTGATGGTTCTCACTGGGAAAAATGTCTTTTTTTCCATTGGGATGGACTTTCCCAGTGCACCCTGTCCCCACTGCTCCTTGTCCTCTCCATCCTCTTTGTAGCCATGCTTTAGGGACTGGAAAACCCCAGTGAGGTTCCACTAAAGCTCTCCCTTCTCACAGAATCATGGAATGGAATCCCAGGATGGTTTGGGATGGAAAGGACCTCAGGGATCATCCCATTCCACGGCAGGGAACCTTCCCCCATCCCAGGCTGCTCCAAGCCTTGCCCAACCAGGTCTTGGACACTTCCAGAGCTCCAGGGGCAGCCCCAGCTGCTCTGGTTTGCCAGGGAGAAGAGACCTGAATCCTTCACCCTTCCTTCCCTGGACCATCTCCTTGGGATGCTCTCCAGTCTGGCTGGGAATTTCTTCACTTGTGGAGAGCAGAAGTGGGCCCAGAATTCCAGGGGCACTGGGAAGAGCAGGATGATCCCATCTCTCCATCTCAATCAATTCCAGGGGCACTGGGAAGAGCAGGATGATCCCATCTCTCCATCCCAAATCAATTCCAGGGGCACTGGGAAGAGCAGGATGATCCCATCTCTCCATCTCAATCAATTCCAGGGGCACTGGGAAGAGCAGGATGATTCCAACTCTCCCCAAATCAATTCCAGGGGCACTGGGAAGAGCAGGATGATCCCATCTCTCCATCTCAATCAATTCCAGGGGCACTGGGAAGAGCAGGATGATTCCAACTCTCCATCCCAAATCAATTCCAGAGGCACTGGGAAGAGCAGGATGATCCCATCTCTCCATCCCAAATCAATTCCAGAGGCACTGGGAAGAGCAGGATGATCCCATCTCTCCATCCCAAATCAATTCCAGAGGCACTGGGAAGAGCAGGATGATCCCATCTCTCCATCTCAATTCCAGGGGCACTGGGAAGAGCAGGATGATCCCATCTCTCCATCCCAAATCAATTCCAGAGGCACTGGGAAGAGCAGGATGATCCCATCTCTCCATCCCAAATCAATTCCAGAGGCACTGGGAAGAGCAGGATGATCCCATCTCTCCATCTCAATTCCAGGGGCACTGGGAAGAGCAGGATGATCCCATCTCTCCATCCCAAATCCCGTGGCTGCAGCCCAGGTCCTGATTTGCCTTCCCTCAGCTCCCTGTCCACGAGGCTGCTCCCCAACCCCTCAGATCCCAGGTTCTGGGCTCCCGGGATGTCACCCCAGCTGCTGCAGCTGGAATTGTGTCTTTGGTGCCCCTCACACCTGCCTGCCCACCCCTGCAGCCCCTGGAATGCCCATTGAGGAAGGAGTTCTCCATGACACAAAGGGGTTTGGGATGTTTGGAATTTCTGCCCTTTTTAAATGCATATTCAAAACTGAACCTCTCCATACAAAGATCCCAAACCCTTCTGTGATTGGGAATTACAGCTGAGGGCAGGAGCAGGAATGCTGAGCCAGGAGAGGCAAAAATCCACTCAAGTGTCCTGATTGCTCCCATGCCCTTAATCCCAGGAGCTGGATGGAAACACTGGAAAACGTGGGCAGAAAAAGAACAAACCACAAACCACCTCTGTTTGACTTTTGTTTTCATCTTTCCAAATCTTACAAACACCAGGGCATAGAATAGCACGGGGGAAATGGAGGAACAACTCCTGAAAACTCTGGAAAGGAACTCGGAGGAAGAAAAGAATCCTGAAAGGTTTGGAAGAAATTTTAGAGGGTAACTGAAAACCCTGGAAGAGAATTGGGAGCAAGAAAAGAATCCTGAAAAGTCTGGAAGAAGATTTAGGAGAATTGGGAATTTAGAGGATTGGGAAGGAAAGAAAACCTGGGAATTCTGCAGGAAAACTGGGAGGTGAGGAAGAAACCTGACAAGCCTGGAGGAGAACTGGGAGCAAGAAAAGAATCCTGAAAAGTTTGGCAGAAAATGTAGGAGAATTGGGAATTTAGAGAATTGGGAATTAAAAAAAACCTGGAAATTCAGCAGGAAAACTGGGAGGTGAGGAAAGAAACCTGACAAGCCTGGAAGAGAACTGGGAGTTAGGAAAACAAACCTGGAATCTCTGGAGGAGAACAGGGAGTAAAAAAAAGAATCCTGAAAAGTCTGGAAGAATATTTGGGAGAACTGGGAAGGAAAGAAAACCTGGGAATTCAGCAGGAAAACTGGGAGGTGAGGAAGAAACCTGGCAAGCCTGGAGGAGAACTGGGAGTTAGGAAAACAAACCTGGAATCTCTGGAGGAGAACTGGGAGTAAGAAAAGAATCCTGAAAAGTTTGGAAGAAAGTTTAGGGGGTAACTGAAAACCCTGGAAGAGAACTGGGAGCAAGAAAAGAATCCTGAAAAGTTTGGAAGAAGATTTAGGAGAATTGGGAAGGAAAGAAAACCTGGGAATTCTGCAGGAAAACTGGGAGGTGAGGAAGAAACCTGGCAAGCCTGGAGGAGAACCGGGAGCTAAGAAAACAAACCTGGGAACTCTGGAGGAGAACTGGGAGTTAGGAAAACAAACCTGGGAACCCTGGAAAGGAATTGGGAGTAAGAAAAGAATCCTGAAAAGTTTGGCAGAAAATGTAGGAGAATTGGGAATTTAGAGAACTGGGAATTAAAAAAATCTTGGGAATTCAGCAGGAAAACTGGGAGGTGAGGAAAGAAACCTGGGAACTCTGGAGGAGAAGTGGGAGCTGAGGTAGAAATCAGGTTGGAGGAAAGGAGTGCGGGGAATCCCTCTCTCGAGGGCCGCTGCCGGAGCTCCACACAGGCGCCTCGGCAGGGCCAGGGGCAGCCGGCCCCGCACGCCGCGCTGGGGCTGGGGGAGCCGCGCTGGGGCTGGGGCAGCCGCGCTGGGGCTGGGGGAGCCGGGCTGGGGCTGGGGGAGCCGCGCTGGGGCTGGGGGAGCCGCGCTGGGGCTGGGGGAGCCGGGCTGGGGCTGGGGGAGCCGCGCTGGGGCTGGGGGAGCCGGGCTGGGGCTGGGGGAGCCGCGCTGGGGCTGGGGCAGCCGGGCTGGGGCTGGGGGAGCCGGGCTGGGGCTGGGGGAGCCGCGCTGGGGCTGGGGCAGCCGGGCTGGGGCTGGGGGAGCCGGGCTGGGGCTGGGGGAGCCGCGCTGGGGCTGGGGGAGCCGGGCTGGGGCTGGGGGAGCCGGGCTGGGGCTGGGGCAGCCGGGCTGCAGCGGCCACGCGGAGCCGGCAGGGACAGGGGCCGGGCAGGGCCGGGCGGGGGCAGCCCCCACGGCCCCGGGCACGCCTCAGCGCAGCGGGGAGAAGCGGAGCCAGAAACGGCATTTCCCGGAGCCAGAAACGGCATTTCCCGGCTGGGATGGGGACGGGCTGAGCCTGCGCCCAAAACCAGGAGGTGCGGAACCGCCCAGCACAGCCCCGGGGCTGCCCGGAGAGGCTGCGAGGCTGAGGCACGGGGAAACGGATTCCCGGGGAAAGATGGATGTTTAAGGAAAGCTGGATTTCTAAGGAAAGTGGGATTTTTAGGGGAAAGCTGGATTTAAGAAAAAATATGGATTTCTAAGGAAAAAATGGATTTTTTAGGGGAAAAGATGGATTTCTAAGGAAAGTGGGATTTTTAGGGGAAAGCTGGATTTTTTAAAAAAATATGGATTTCTAAGGAAAAAATGGATTTTTTAGGGGAAAGCTGGATTTTTAGGGAAAAGCTGGATTTCTAGGGGAAAGATGGATTTCAGGGGAAAGGTGGATTCCCAGGGGAAAGCTGGATTTCTAAGGAAAGATGGATTTCTAAGGAAAAAATGAATTTTTAGGGAACAGCTGGATTTTCTAAGGAAAAAATGGATTTTTAGGGAAAAGGTGGATTCCCAGGGGAAAGCTGGATTTTTAAGGAAAGGCTGGATTCCCAGGGGAATTTGGATTCCCAGAGGAAAGCCAGGGCAGGTTTGAGGGATGGGAACATGGCTGGAAAAGCCCTTCCCAGCTGCTGCCACCCCTGGGGGCTGAGGGGCCTGGTGTCCCACGGGAAGTGAGGGATGTGAGGGGCAGGAAAGGATTCCAGGCCCCGGGAGCTGCAGCTCGGGGTCAGGAGGAGGCAGAGGGACGAGGAGAAACGGGATGGCACACACGGGGGTGTCCCACACCCCT